>NW_012101336.1:147438-150153 GCF_000951045.1 Mandrillus leucophaeus
AAAGAAAAAGAAGGAAACAATTAAAAACATTATTTATGGCCAGGCTGTTTTAGGATTCAGTCTAAACTGCAGAAAATAATAAGAATTAAACAACATTGAATGAGACTAGAATCCAATAACAGGTGAACTATAGTTTATTTTGAAACACTACTTTTCTCTTTTCAATTTCCAATTTTATTAAAGACAAATTCATAATAGGACAAATTCATTTGTAAAATAGCTTTTATTCTAATTATACGTGGTGTAAGAGTTAAAGAAAGAGGAAAGAGACATGAAAAGTGGCTCAACTGTCCAAGACTGGTTTATTTTAAAGAAATTAAACAAATTTAAAAGGAAAAAAAAATTCCATCAAAAAGTGGGCAAAGGATACGAATAGACACTTCTCAAAAGAAGACATTTACACAGCCAACAAACATGAAAAAATGCTCGTCATCACTGGTCATTAGAGAAATGCAAATTGAAACCACAGTGAGATACCATCTCACACCAGTTAGAATGGCAATCATTAAAAAGTCAGGAAACAACATATGCTGGAGAGGATGTGGAGCAATAGAAATGCTTTTATACTGCTGGCGGGAATGTAAATTAGTTCACCCCTTGTGGAAGACAGTATGGCAATTCCTCAAGGACCTAGAACCAGAAATACCATTTTACCCAGCAATCCCATTATTGAGTATATACTCAAAGGATTAAAAATTATGCTACTATAAAGACACATGCACACGTATGTTTATTGCATCACTATTCACAATAGCAAAGACTTGGAACCAACCCAAATGCCCATCAATGATTGGCTGGATAAAGAAACTGTGGCACATATACACCATGGAATACTATGCAACCATAAAAAAGTATGAGTTCATGTCCTTTGTAGGGACACAGGTGAAGCTGGAAACCATCATTCTCAGCAAACTAACACAAGAACAGAAAACCAAACACCATATGTTCTCACTCATAAGTGGGAGTTGAACAATAAGAACACATGGACACACCGGGGCCTGTCGTGATGTGGGGAACTATGGGAGAGACAGCATTAGGAGAAATACCTAATGTAGATAACGGGTTGATGGGTGCAGCAAACCACTGTGGCAAGTGTATACCTATGTTACAAACCTGCATGTTCTGCACATGTACCCCAGAACTTAAAGTACAATAAAAAAAATTAGAAAAAATAATAGAAAAAGAATAAACTTGAGAGGGACTTTCTGCTGAATTAGGTCAGGAGCATTCTCTCTTACCGACCAAGAGTATTTAAGGGTTCAATTCAGAAGAGATTACCACAGGCTTGCAATATTTTTGTGTCTCTGTCTTGCTTATCTGGGAGGGAGAGTTGTGTGTTAGTTCTCATACATTTTCCTGCAGCTGCAGGCATACTCTCTGAGTAGGCTTTTAGCTTCCCTATGTTAATGCACCTAAAGGGAAAGGAATGTGCTTATTAGGGTCCACTGTTTTACTGGGGCCCACTGTTTGACTGTGAAATTTGGTGGTTATCCAAGAGACTTTGCCCCCTCCTTCCTACCCGAGTTGTTTTATCTGTGATTTCCTGTCTGCTCTTTCTGGCTGCTTGTTGTTAGAAGTGATTCATTTGACATGCACGAGGTTAGAAAGGGAGTTGGAACTTAAAACGGCGGTGTTTTTCCAAGATGATGGTGCACCTGCTCTGTCACTTGGTTTGATTATTTGCATAAGATTCAGCAAGAACAATATTTGCCATATAGACTCGTTCTCTCTCTCTTTAAATCAGCTTTGCAGGAAGCTTTTCCATAAGGAATCTGAGACTGGACCTTTTTAAGTCTCAAGTCCGACCAATGATTTATCTGTGCATGCAGATACCTATATGAATTGGGTGAATTCCTCTCTTTTTGAGATCTAGGGAAAACTTGGGATTCCTAGGTATGCCAGAAAGTGACATTCTTTACTTACTACAGGTCAGGAACCTATAAAGGAAAATGTATAAGGCCAGTTTTTCCAAAGAACCTTTATAAGCTCTATAGGTCAGACTCATTTTCTCAAGGCAATCTAAAAGTATTCCATTTTACTCAAAGCCTTGAAAATATAACCAGTGACTCCAATTATGCCTTATTATAAAGGAAAACATATTTTTGTTTTGTTTTGTTTTGTTTTTGAGAAGGAATCTTGCTCTGTCACCAAGCAGAGTGCAATGGTGTGATATTAGCTTGCTGCAACCTCTGCCTTCTGGGCTCAAGCAATTCTCATGCTTCAGCATACCAAGTTGCTGCGATTACAGGCACACACCGTCAGGCATGGCTAATTTTTATATTTTCAGTAGAGACCAGTTTTGACATGTTGGCCAGTCTGGTGTTGAACTCCGGGCCTCAGGCAATCCACCAATCTTGGCCTCCCAAAGTGCTGGTATTACAGGCATGGGCCATCTCACCCAGTCTATAAAACAGATTCTTATTAAACTTATGCAAATAACTATATTGTCCAAAATTAAGAATATTCGCACTCTCTGAATTTTGAAGAAATTTGGTAGGGAGAAAATAATTATATTTTAAAATTTGCTCATTAGAGTATACTTTACTCAATTGTCAAAAATTGCAAATAGTTTAAAAGAATAAAAAGTTTTCCTGACTCTGAAAAACAAAACAAAAGGAATTAGCAAATTTTTTAACTAAAAAGTCTGAAAAGATTATTTTAGTGTTCTATTAGTTGAGCCCATGCAATTTATTTCTGTTCTGCCCAGTATTGGAT
>NW_012101336.1:150203-152298 GCF_000951045.1 Mandrillus leucophaeus
GTGAAATTTGGTGGTTATCCAAGAGACTTTGCCCCCTCCTTCCTACCCGAGTTGTTTTATCTGTGATTTCCTGTCTGCTCTTTCTGGCTGCTTGTTGTTAGAAGTGATTCATTTGACATGCACGAGGTTAGAAAGGGAGTTGGAACTTAAAACGGCGGTGTTTTTCCAAGATGATGGTGCACCTGCTCTGTCACTTGGTTTGATTATTTGCATAAGATTCAGCAAGAACAATATTTGCCATATAGACTCGTTCTCTCTCTCTTTAAATCAGCTTTGCAGGAAGCTTTTCCATAAGGAATCTGAGACTGGACCTTTTTAAGTCTCAAGCCCGACCAATGATTTATCTGTGCATGCAGATACCTATATGAATTGGGTGAATTCCTCTCTTTTTGAGATCTAGGGAAAACTTGGGATTCCTAGGTATGCCAGAAAGTGACATTCTTTACTTACTACAGGTCAGGAACCTATAAAGGAAAATGTATAAGGCCAGTTTTTCCAAAGAACCTTTATAAGCTCTATAGGTCAGACTCATTTTCTCAAGGCAATCTAAAAGTATTCCATTTTACTCAAAGCCTTGAAAATATAACCAGTGACTCCAATTATGCCTTATTATAAAGGAAAACATATTTTTGTTTTGTTTTGTTTTGTTTTTGAGAAGGAATCTTGCTCTGTCACCAAGCAGAGTGCAATGGTGTGATATTAGCTTGCTGCAACCTCTGCCTTCTGGGCTCAAGCAATTCTCATGCTTCAGCATACCAAGTTGCTGCGATTACAGGCACACACCGTCAGGCATGGCTAATTTTTATATTTTCAGTAGAGACCAGTTTTGACATGTTGGCCAGTCTGGTGTTGAACTCCGGGCCTCAGGCAATCCACCAATCTTGGCCTCCCAAAGTGCTGGTATTACAGGCATGGGCCATCTCACCCAGTCTATAAAACAGATTCTTATTAAACTTATGCAAATAACTATATTGTCCAAAATTAAGAATATTCGCACTCTCTGAATTTTGAAGAAATTTGGTAGGGAGAAAATAATTATATTTTAAAATTTGCTCATTAGAGTATACTTTACTCAATTGTCAAAAATTGCAAATAGTTTAAAAGAATAAAAAGTTTTCCTGACTCTGAAAAACAAAACAAAAGGAATTAGCAAATTTTTTAACTAAAAAGTCTGAAAAGATTATTTTAGTGTTCTATTAGTTGAGCCCATGCAATTTATTTCTGTTCTGCCCAGTATTGGATCAACAATCCTCATGAATACATCGACTTTCCATGAGAGTCCTGAAAGTTATTTTTTTTCTATTTTAATGGCACAGTCGGTCTCTAAAGTGATCAGAAACCTGTATTTAAGAGTACAGAAACCTGTATTAAGAGTATTACAGGTTTAAGAGTATAAACCCATAATATCTATAGCTGATTATAAGCTGCCCTATAAAAGGATCAAAGTGATACAACAATTGTGGATCATAAAAATTATAGAACATCCATGGTTGAAGACATAGTTATCAAAGAAATCTGATTACTTCTGTGGCATATAACAATTTTACATGGCAATCATAATTATTTCTGATAAAATATACTAAGATTTATCACAATCATAGAAATCACATATAATTTTGAAACACATACCACTAACACATTCATATAACTTTAATTCAAAGAAGATTAAACAACATTTCATATTTGAAAATGCCTCCTGCATGATTTTATTATACCAAGTAAACCAAATATGTCTCTTTTGGACTTAAGGGAACATGATATTAAAAAAAAGTAATGAAGTCTAAAGGACAAACTTTGGAATTTCATTTAAAAGTTTATCAGGTATAAAAATTTTAAAACACTGATATCACAAAATAGGATCACAGGCCATTGTAAAATAAGTCATTCATTTAGCCAAAGTGATAACCCGAAGAGTTAACAACAAAAAAAAAAGGAAAAAAAACCTTTATTCTTTGAGAGTAGACTTAATTTTTCAAACAGTAAGTCCTAATAAAGACAGCATGAGGCCAATTAATTTTGTCTCTCAAATGTTATAAACAAAGCTATTAAATTTTAATTACCTTGACCATAAGATATAATTTCCATGAATGTCTCT
>NW_012101336.1:156668-160277 GCF_000951045.1 Mandrillus leucophaeus
TATGAAAACTGTGATAGTCATCATTTAAAGTTATTCCCCTCTTTTCTATTTTTATAGACTGGAATTTCAGGAGTTTACCTTAGTAAGAACCTTAAGGTTAAATAAATGAGTTTTCTTTGCTACTACTTCAGAATTGAGCTGTTTTCATTAAACCAACACTATTAAATAAATTATTTATCAATAAATTACTCAATGATAAGTCTCTTTTGGCAGTATTTATAGTTTTATAACCTCATGAAAAATGTTGACACCTTGTAATATGTAGCAGAGATAAACATAAAACTGCTTGACCAATAAATCTTAACAACAATATATGTTGAAATTCTGAAAACATTTCTAATTTTACCAATAATCTTAAAAGCAATTTATTTATTAAAGATTTACTTATGTCACATGAAATTAAAAAGTATTTGCGCTTTATGTCTCCATTTTTCTGATGAAGTATTTGATTTAAATGCTTCTTTTGGTTTCCTTCATGCCAATTTACTAGAGTTCTTCTATATATTATTGTCAGTGAAACATTTACATAAAATGTAAATACACAGTATTGAGATGGGATTGTTACCTTGACCTTGAACTCCTTTGTAGGCAGAAACTTGAGTGGCTCCTTTCACTCAGCCTGCCACTGGCCACTACTCGTAAGAGGAAGCGTGCAAGGAAGCCTGTGCGGGAACTGGAGGGAACAAAAGCTGGAACCAGGTAATGGCTCCTCTTTGAGAGGGCAGGCTCTGTGCTGGCCCCGCAGCAGTGTCCAAGCCCCTGCCTTCTCAGCACCTCAGATCTTGTCCAGCATAGAGAAAATCAGGTCACATGAATGGATTGAGGGCAGGGTATGCAGAGGATTTTATTGGGAGATACTAGTGGCTCTCAGCAGGATGGGAGTTGGAAAGGAGACGGTGTGGGTAAAAGGTGATCTTTCCCTGAAGCCACAACATCTGAAGTTAGCAGAATTTGTCCATAGTCTCTGACAGTCAGCCACTTGTATCCCCAACCGCTTGCATCAGCTGCTTCTGTTGCTCTGCCAGCTGAACTCTTTTTATGGGCACAAGATAGAGGCATGGCAGGCCAAAAAAGCAGTGTTTGGGTGGAAAAGTCGGGGTCAGCTCTTTTCTCTTAGGGCCGTGGTTACAGACTTAATGGTGGAGTTTAGCTGGGAGCCCAGCCATTCCGTATTATTTCTCCCCTCTGAAGAGGCATATCTAACTGCGATTAGAATATGAACCACAACCGGTCTTAGTTACTTCCTGCTGAGGGGGAGTTGTGTGGGAAAAAATGGCAGTTAGATTCCTCCCAGAGGTCTCTACCCAAGGGTCCCCAGTAAAAGGTAGCCATCATCTGAGGCTCCGGCTGCCTGTTCATTTGGAGTTTGATGGCTTCTAGGTGAGAGAAAAAAATCAAGCTTTGCAAGGTTAAGTGTGCATGTGTCAAATATGTGTATTAGACAAAGGAAGAATCTTGTGGCAAAGATTATAGAAAAGAAACAAAATATACTAATAACACTGTACCCCAAATTGTCTCACCACGGGGAAAGAAATTAAACCTTGTGTTAAACCTTATATTAAAACTTTGTGATACAGATTACTGTTCTTGCCACATCTGTAGCAGTTAACAGGCAAACCTTAGAAATTCTGGGGTTTGTGGGCTTACATCCTAGCTATTAAAGCTTCTGTTCCCTTTTGTGTCAGAAAAACTAAGGTGACCACTTGCAGGAGTTTCTGTAAAGTACTATCTGGTCCCAGGGTCCATTTCTGAGTATAAACTGGATGTGGTGACATTTGTGGGTTGCCCATTCTGAAAGACAGGGAATTAGGTGTTCCTCAACTTCCTTCTTTCTTTGAGTAATAACCTGGACTGTGAGGGAGAGAGGAAGTGGGAGTCCTCCCTCTCCCTTCTGTCTTTTTGTCCTGCAGTCTTGGCCACTTTAGCAGGTGCCACCCACGGGTGCTAATGCAGCTTGCACCCATGAGGCAGGGAGGGCCTAGAGAATAGGAATTATCTGCACTCACCTATGCCTCTACTTCCCCTACTGTTGACAACCTTTGAGTTCCCTGGGCCTCATTTATGCCATGAAACATGCCCTTCTTGTATGACGCAGAGGTTTAATTGGCAGGAATTGGCCTTGCCCATTTACACTGTGCTTGTTGCCTAGCGTTGGATCCCTCAGATCTGGTTTTCCTTTACAGGCCCTCAACCTAAAGGTTGGAACTACCTTTGAAACAGAAAAAGGCATTACAGGGGCTGCAGGAATTCATTTAGACTAAGTCCCAGATGGGCTTTTCCAAAGTTATGACTAACAGCCAGCAGGGGTTGCTTCTCTGTTACCTCCGTATCATAAGCAGATTGCTGAGGTAGGAAGAAAATCCTCTTGCTTAGAAAAGAAAAGAAAGCTTAAAGTGCCTAAGGTGGGCGGGTGGGGTGGGACCTGGGAGAAGAAAGAGCCTCTTTCTCTGTGCAAATGGGTTTTTTAAATCACTGTATCCCTCCCCCGGTTCAGATCAGCTAGACTTCCATGAAGGAAAACAGAACCAACATTCCTTTTACCCAAAAGAAAGAGAGAGGTGGCAGTTTCTTGGAAGAGACAGATTTAACAGTTCCACATTTTAACTTATCCTTTCTGATATCTCATATGGGACCCTAGATGAGACACGATTGTTCTCTTGACCCTAACCCCCTTCATGGGTGCGAACTGGAGTTACTCGTTTCACTCAGCCCACTCTTGGCCACTCCTCACAAAAGGGAGTGTGCAAGCAAGTGCAGGAACCAGAGGGAATGAATGCTGGAACTGGCTAGTCACTCCTCTCTGGTGGGAGCAGCATCTAAGACCCTGCCCTCTCAGTACCTGGGTTCTTGTCCGGCATCCATGAAAAATCAGGTCACATGAATGAATTCAAGGGTAATATGTGTGGAGGATTTTATTGGGCAATAAAAGTGGCTCTCAGCAGGATTTCAGTTGGAAAGGAGATTATGAAGGAAGGTATTCTTTCCCTGAAGCTGCACTGTTTGAAGTTAGCTGTGTCTACCTGTCTATCCATAGTCTCTGACACTCAGCAGCTCATATCTCCAATGCTCAGCAGCTTGTTTCCCTGACTGCTTGCATCAGTCAGCCACTTGTGATGTTCTGCCAGCTGAAGTCTTTTTATGGGCATATTAAACAGAATTCAGTTGACTGAGAAGGAAAAAAAAATTCTCAAAAACTAAAATCCCAGGAAAGAAAAATAAGCATAAATTTCTTTTAAATATATATAGTACATATACATATAGATATGTAAATTTATTTATTAAATAAATGGTTAAATATATGGGTTATATATCTTCATGTGTGTATATATATCTCATATATGCATATTTGTGTGTATATGTGTATATGTGTATTTTAACATATATTTATTTACCACATATATATTTGAAACATATATTTATGCTTATTTTCTCTCCCAGGATCTTGGTTTTTATACATACATATATACACACACACACACAAACACACATATATACACACACACATATGTACATATACACACATATGTATGTATTTAGGTACATACGTATATACACACATGTATGTACATGAACATGTATTTTTTTAATTAAGCCGACATTTAACTATTG
>NW_012101336.1:160327-166549 GCF_000951045.1 Mandrillus leucophaeus
CTTATTTTCTCTCCCAGGATCTTGGTTTTTATACATACATATATATACACACACACACACAAACACACATATATACACACACACATATGTACATATACACACATATGTATATATTTAGGTACCTATGTATATACACACATGTATGTACATGAACATGTATTTTTTTAATTAAGCCGACATTTAACTATTGAGTTCTTAAAAAAATTTTTTTAAATCTCGTTACTATTTTGTAGCTGGTACAAACTGCTGATGTTTCAAAAGTAATACAAATATCAAGCAGAAAGAACTTGGCTTAGGATCCAAATCCAGGCTGCCATGGTGAAAAAAGGGCAGAATCTTAGCTGCTGAATTCTAGCATGGAACAACTGCCATTACTCTGTCAGTTTGCTTGGCTAACAGAAGGTGGCCTTGTTATTTAAATAAAATCCCTCAGGTAGTCAAAATTTATCTCTTTCTCTCTCTCTCTGCAAGAATTTAGTAAAATTGAGAGGCCTTGTTCCTCGTAATTTGGAACTTTCCTTCAGATTTGATCAAGTCAGGTAGAATTGGTTAAACCCAATGAACAAAAGACTGAAACAACAAAAACAACAAACAAAACAGAAACAAACAAATAAAGAAAAGTTAAGTAAAACAAACAATTACACAATTTATACAATTACTGTATGCTTTAATGGTAAGTAGAAATTAAGACCAGCTAGTTGTTAATCTTAACTTTTAATCATTAAAGTTAATTTCCAAGAATAAACCCCAATTCAGCAACTTACCTAGGAATGGGGCCCAGGCTGAAGACTGCTCTGCACCAACTTAGAAGCAGGAAAAAACTCAAACTTGCCTTCCCTGTTGGAAATGAGGTAAAACTACAGGAAGGAGTTGCCTGCTTTCTCTCCATCATTGCAGAAGCAGTAAAACTCACCTTCCTTGTTGGAAGTGACTAAAACTCCAGAAAAAGAGTTGAACAGGAAAATAAAACTTAAGATGTCAAACAAATTTGGGGAGATCATGGATTCTCTGGAGGCAGGAGCTCCCAGGCCTTAGAAAATTGTTCTATTGGTTTGAGCAATCAAGATAACTCAAGGTAGTGTCAAGCACTGATACCAGATTTGTCAAAGGTCAGGACCACCTCCACTCAGAGTTCCTTTGTGGTCACCAATTTATAAACCAGAAAGTGTTTGAGACAGGTCTCAATCAATTTAGAAGTTTATTTTGCCATGGGTAAGGATGTGCCTTGGAGACAGATCAGTGCCTTTGTCTAAAGATAATTTTGAGGGCTTCAATATTTACAGGAAAGGAGCATGCAGGAGGGGACAAAGGGAGGGTGTGGTCACATTACTGAATTCACATATTGTCACAGAAAAGGAATAGGTAGGGAAATAGTCAATTATATATTCATCTTGTACTCAGTAAATCAGCATTTTACATAAAATATGATGAACATAGAGTAGCTGCCTGTGAAGATATTTAATCCCTTATCTATACCTTTCTTCCTAGGAACAAAAGGAAAGGCAGATTATTGCAAAACTCAGCTTTAAGCTTTACTTTCATTTTGGCATAGTAAAATGGAATCTCAAGTCTTTATTTTATTTTCACAGAAGAAAAGACAATATCAACGATTATACTTTTGCAGTAATGTAACTGTTGGCAAAGATTGAGTCAAATATACAGCCTCACATGTTGATGGGATGTAAATTGCTATAGCCACTGTGAAACACAATTAACCAATGTGTCTTAGAGTTTTACAAAACATTTACTCATAACATTTAATCCACAAATCCATTTTTTAGGAATCACCCTTAAGAAAATAATTATAGAGGTGAACCCATATCTGTGTAAGATGTTCATTAATAATTTTTGCAACAGTGAAACATAAGAAGCTATTAAAATGTCTATAAAAATTAATGGTTAAGAAATAATATGGTAACTTTATGATGAAACACTCTGTAGTAATCAAAGCTCTTTATATTTTAAGAGCATTCACTTACATAAAAGCACATTCATAATAAAATATTAAACAATGTCTGCATATAATACTATTACATTTTGTTAAAATAGCATTAGAAAACTGGAAGTCACTACTCTGAAAACTGAGTTATTGGTTTTTTTTCATATTTTTCAAACTTTACCTTACTTCACTCATCAGAGATTTCTAGTTCTGAACTATGTCCATTCTCCATTCTTTATAAGTACTGTAGACTTTCTGTACTTCAGCTCCACACAGAGTCTTCCATCAAGAGACCGCAGTTCTCAGCCTTAGTGTAATCAGTTGGTCCTAGATTCTGACCAATAGGCATTAGAAGATGTTTTCCATTGGAAATGAGTATATACTCACCACCTATTTTCCCTGATAGCTGATTGGAAGTGAAGAGCTCTAGAGACACTACCTTAGATTTAGGAAAACTTGTATGGATGATGTGAAGCCATCCTATTTACTGAATCACTTGCTTCTGAACTTTATAATGAGAAAGAAACAAATGTCTTCCTTGTTAAAGCCTCTCCATTTGGACGCTCTATTGTAGCCTATGCCATGTACTATAACTGATAAATATATAAAATGTTTTATAAAGAATATTTTATTATAATATTTTTAGAATAAAATAACAAAAATCTAGTGGGTTAATAAAACAGTTTTATTGTATAAAATACATTACAGTATTTAAAAGTCATGTGCTACCTCTAACAGACTACCTAGCCTCTTCATGCACTGATTACAAAATTTGGAAAGTACTCTTCATATGAAGCACACACACAGACAAAAGTTTAGGAACATGGCAGTGGGATACTGTTCTTGATCTGGTGCAAAGTTTTTCCGTTTGACCACTGCTGACTTTTTAAAATAGATAATTCTTTCTTGTGAGGCACTGTCCTATGCATTGCAGGATGTTTAGTGACATAGTTGTCTCTACTATGTCAGAATGTTACTATGATATCAGTAACATTCACCCAGTTGTGATAACAAAAATGTCTTCAGGTACAGCCAGATGTCCAATGGGGAGCAAAATCACCCCCTATTTAGAACTGCTGATCTATAGTAACCTTTCACTGTGATGAGGAAAAGAGTCATATAATAATGGCATTGAGATCAGTACCATAAGAGCATTATTAATAATAAGCACCCTGGTATGACAAAGATCAGCTCTTTGGCCAAACTTCAGTTTTATTTGAATCCTCCGATCATGTAGGCCTTGACCCATGAACTTTCATGTTTATCTTTGCATCCCTCGTTTTAGCAAAAAACAATTCAGTTGGTTTAGCCAGGACTCCCACCCTCAATACCTGATCACTCCCCATGTCCAATCAAATTTCTCATACCCCGTCATCAACAAGATATCTCATCATTCTAGCCTGCCCTCAGCAAAAATCCTGTTAAGTCAGCTTAGCCAGGAACCCCCTTTTATCCTTGAAATTTCTCTCAGTAATTTTCCATCCACTATTTGACCCCCTCCAACTGTGTTTCTGGGCTATAAATCACTTTTTCATGTGGTATTCAGAATTGAGCTAGATCTATACTGATGTCTCTTTTCTTTTATTGCAGTAGTTTTTGAGGTTTATTTATTTTTATTTTTTTTCCACTTAACTACTGTTCAGGTCAGATTTTTTTTTTTTTTTTTGGCAAGTCCACAGAGAGCTTATATGTGTTAGAAGAAAAAATAATAAAAAAAGTCTGTCAACTAGAGATTCCAGGACATTTGAGTTATGACTCAAAAGATAGTAGAATTTGGGACACGTGTAATTAGTTCAATTTCAGATGCATTGTGTTTTAAATTTCTGAACATATCTTCCTACTCTTAACTTTTTAAATTGTTTGTTAAATTCCTACCGTATCCCAAACTTTCAGGTATCCATCCCCTGAAGCAGAGAAATGGACCTCAGTCTAGCCCGGTAGGTCCTGTGATATCCTATGCAATTCTTTTTAATTTTGAAAAGAGAGAGACCAAAGGTCACAGGACCCTTTTACTTTATCATTTGTATAGTATAAATGGCAGCAATGAGGGAAAAAAACCTCTCTCTACTTTTGATAATGCCTCCTGTCTTCCTTTAATGTGGATGTAGAGTACATAATGAACTTCCATCAATAAAATTCTATTTTGACTACAGTTCAGACTTACTGTTGTAGGCTCATATTATCAAAGATGATGTTAAGTATTAAAAAATAATAATAAAAAAAAGAACTGTTCAGACTGTGGCACCATTTTCTCTAAGGAACAAAATAGTTTAATCATTAACAATATTTATATTAATTAGCCTGTAATAGTCATCCTTTTAACTAATATTTTTGTAAATATGAGTTTGAACTACTTAGTTTATATTGTTTTGTACTCACAATTCTTAGTGAAGAAATAGCATATGTCAGTATTTTTTAAAATTGTGTATTTTATTATTTATTAAAATAATTCAGTTCAAAGTAAAATTGAAATTCTCAGTGCTAAGAAATATTTTTAAATAGTGTGGTTCAATTAAAATAAAAGAGTAAAACCAACCAATCACAAAAATTTATTGTTTTCATATGTAGTATGAAGAAATTCTTTCTTTCATTAGAGTAAGAATAAAAGTTTAAGATATACTTTAATTAAAATACATAATTTTATGTAAAACTATATTATATATTGTATACAAACATATATTATTATATATTCACATATTATTATATATTAACATGCTTATTATATATTAATATAATATATAATAAAGTTACATCTGTCAAGCTTAACAGGCAGAAATTTAAATGCAAAAATACACCACATAGGTGATATTATAAGAATGACACTTTAATCTGAAGTCAAGTGTCAGGCTATTATTTAAGCATAGTGTTATATGTATGTAATCGAAGTTACAATTAGATTTTATTGACACATGAATTTTGTTCATATCAATATTTAGGTCATTATTCCCAGAAGATGACTGGTTAACATGTAAAATTCTCAAAAGTCTCTAGTGATCTCCAGTAAACCTTTTCCTAAATGCAACATTTCGAACAAGAGCAAATTGTTCATTTGTGTGGACATTTTCTGTTGTGGTAAAGACTTCCAAGTAAGTGGACCCTTCAATTGAGCAAGCATTCACTTTACTGGAGATACTTTCGTATAATGTTGAATATTTTGTGATTCATAAAAGATGTATGGTTATTCCAGTGCTTGCTCATATTTGGTGTTAACCTCACAGATCAACTTTTGTTTCAGAGGCAGATTTAAAATATAGACTTTTAATTTATCTTAACATCAAATTTATAGTGTAGTAATGCAAAACAATATGATACAGTTTCTGCCCTATATCATTTCCTTTTACTGTATTTATTTGTTTATTTTCCACTGCTAAGCTATAATATAATTGTATCATCAAATGAATTCAAACAATAACCTAGATACAGACATTGTGTTACTGTATTTTTCTCTAAATAAACCAAAGTCACCCTAATAAATCAATCAAAACTCCAAAATTGTTTTTGTTTGGAGCCACTAAAGCAAAGTTCTTTGTAGCAAAAAAAATTGCCAGAAGCTTTTGGCTGATAACTGTTAAATACTTAATGACTCTTAAAAGCCTGAGTCTCCAGCTTTGGTTTATTCTTAAGTATTGAAAGCTTTGTCTGACCTTGAATCCACATCCTTAATAGCCTAAGAAATTATTGTTTTGTCCTCCTTCAGGTAGCATTTTCAAAACATATAAACACATGATGTCACAATTAAGAATTTAAGAAATATAACCTCAGCGTCTCACCACAAATGTTTTCTTTTAATAACAAAATTAAATCTATCTGCATGTGTCATCTTAGGTTTGAATGGTGTCTTGATAGCAGATAATGGGCACTTACCAAAATGCATAATCTTGTAAGAAGACTTCAAAAATAAAAATAAAATACTACAGAGTACTTTTCTTATTTTTTCGAAGAAAGAATATGCTCATTAAATTATTTTAAAGAATTTATATAATTACTTACTCTTATACCTAATTTCAATGATATAATTAAATAAATGTAGTTTGGCTGTATTATATTGTTTTTAAGCTTATGTGTCATTCTATATGTTTACTCTTCAGTTAATTTTCAGTCACCATTTCATTTTATAGAGAAAAATTATCATAAATGCTCAATCTGCTTTCTGAGATATGATTTTACATTTCACGGAGGATGAGCTGCAGGTTTAAAGTGAAACACAAAATCCGTTTCCACAGTATCTCACACAATCTGAATAAGAGATCTTTAATAAACCTCTCCTTTTTTTTTTTTTTTTT
>NW_012101336.1:168794-171251 GCF_000951045.1 Mandrillus leucophaeus
TGGGCAGTATGGCCATTTTCACAATATTGATTCTTCCTATCCATGAGCATGGAATGTTCTTCCATTTGTTTGTGTCCTCTTTTATTTCATTGAGCAGTGGTTTGTAGTTCTCCTTGAAGAGATCCTTCACATCTCGAGAGCAGGGATTTTTAAAAGGACTCAGAGTGATCATACCAGTTGTTTTGAATGAAATATCTTTGCTGTAGGCAACAGGCTTAGTATATGTTCCTAGTTTATTGGTTGTCACTGTACAAGAGTTGCAGCACTGATGAAATCCACCTGTTTTCCAGGGTGATGCGGTCATGGCACTTTGGCCTTGTTCAAAGATTTAAGATGAGTTAATGTAGTCATTCTTAGAATGGCTTCTGAACTCCATCTTAGAGCTCTGAACCATTAAGACACCTCTTTGTATATTATGTTTCACAAACGTTTAACATTTTACTATCAAGCTAAATATATATTCAAATACCATGGCTTTGATAAGTTATTATACAGTTATTAAAATCTACAAAAGATACTGTATTATGAAAATATATATCATCTATTTTAAAAGTGAAATTAAAAGAAGAAACTAATATTTACAATAGTTTAGGATCTCTAGAACTCCACAAGCATGAGGTCAGATAATATTTATATCAGATTTAAGGTGATTTTCCTTCTCATACTTCCAGAAAGGGTTACTTAACTATATCCTACAGTCTGAGTAAAAGGTTGAAATAAAATCTTGTCCCTTTCCCATATGTTATAGATATAAATGGATTGGAAGATTATAAGTCATGAGATAGGATTGCTGTTGAAAGAAAAATATTGCATGGTTCACCTGACTTCAAGATGAAACCAAGAAAAACTGCATGTTATCCCTTGCATACTACAATAAAACAAAACTGGAACTAGAGCTAGAACTTGAAAAAAATAAGTACAAATAGGACTAGATTCAGTTATAACTATAAAATATATATTACATGATAATAACTGCAGCTATAATTTATAAACATGCGTGTTCATGATTATATTCCACTTATTTAAATGCCTAGAACAAAAATGTAATCTACTTATTATTGAACCACCTAAAATAGTTCTAAAACTCTCAATAAACTTTTGATTACTAGAATTTAATTAATGATATCAACATTTAATACAGTGCCTGAGTATAGTGTATGGCTTATGAAAGAACTAAAACTAATGTAATACCTGATTTCTGTTCTTAAAGAACTCATAGTCTACAGAATAATTTAGATATAGAAATTAAAATATGGATTTCTGGAAGGGCACTTAAATATAGCAAAAACAGAAAACAAGAATAAAGAACCAATAACATAGTTTTCTATAAACTTTTTGTGGAATCTTAAATAATCCAAAATACATCAATCTCATAATAGAAATTTTTTAAAATAGTGCCATTTTGAAATCAATAATTTCAAACTAGTGCATACCCAGACCTACTCCACATCTCACTGAAACCCTGTCTAAAATATAAAACTAAAAGAACCAAAGGAAAAGTCCAAAAGCTAAAGATAATTGAGAGAATAAAACATTTCCAGCAGATAAAATCACAGTTAATTTTTCAAAAACAAGGAAGATGAAGGTTGTTTACTGATAATTATGTACTGCATAAATAGAAAAATTAATGTGGGTCGAGGGAATCTTCATTGAAAATAGAGAGATTCAACTGAAAACATAGGTAGCCTATTAATAACCCTTAATCAAAATACAGGACATCCAATGGTTAAAGAAAGAATTATTTTTAGGGGCAGGAAAGAATTATTCTGGGGAAAGTTAATTATTTTAGTGTAGGCGTTAGTTCCACCAAATAAATCTTTGCATTCAGACTTTGGAGAAACCTCATCCTGACAATCCATTGTCTGACAGCTCTTTCTAATGTGAAATTTGTCCTGATAAAATACAAACTTCTTACAATAACAGTTGTCACACTGAAATACCTAGCAAAGAAGCCCTACTTAAACTATACCACAGGATAGCTCCTAGCTCTTTTGTTCTTATGCCTGTACTATGAAAAGACAAACGATGACCAAAAACATATAAACAGATCAGTAATATGTTAAAAAAAGGCCAATGTGACAATATTAGAAAAAATATAATATTTGAAAAAGATATAATAATTTGACAGAGAAAAGAAAACTTTAAAAAACAACTATAATACGTATACTCAAAATAGTAAGATATCCTTAAAGTAAGAATTTTGTGCTGTGAAGTGAGCAGAAAACTCTGTATAGTGCTCTTGGAGATTAAAAAGGAGGCAAGGAGACAAAGTCTTCATAAAGTTTTGGGGTAATATTTGTAACCGAGCAGGATATACTCAGTAAAGTATCGAGAAAATATAACATCAAATCATTATCAAACATAAACATTCTCAAAATATTTTTCTCTTTTGTACCCTTTTCTTAGAAAGTTAGTTTTGTACCCTTTTCTTAGAAAAATATTTTTCTCTTTTGTACC
>NW_012101336.1:172802-179286 GCF_000951045.1 Mandrillus leucophaeus
AGTTTCTTTTGCTGTGCAGAAGCTCTTTAGTTTAATTAGATCCCATTTGTCAATTTTGGCTTTTGTTGACATTGCTTTTGATGTTTTAGACATGAAGTCCTTGCCCATGCCTATGTCCTGAATGGTATTACCTAGGTTTTCTTCTAGGGTTTTTATGGTATTAGGTCTAACATTCAAAGCATATCAATGTCAGATATTATGAGGTGTAGTGGGAGAGATAGCCACAACTTCCATAGCATAAAGTTTTTAGATATACCTTGGCACTGAAAATTAAAGCATATCTTGAAACTGCTTTTTCTTGATTACCATAAACTAATTTCCATGTTACTTTTTCCTCCTGTGTTAACTGAAATTACCCAAAACAATTACCACCCATTCAAAATCTGAGCTTTTCCCTTTCTTTTTCACTACCATAAGATCTTCATCTCAAATAATCATATAAATCTTAAATGCAAAATCGTATTCTTCCTTGTTGATACACTGAGTCTGTGATGGCAACTCTTTCTTTTTTCAGATCTTCAAATGTAAGCTGAGATTCATTTTAAAATCACCATGAGGAATAGAAATCATTGAAGTATTGATGGCCTCATTTGTCTCTGCTTTTAAACAGATTAAATAGCTCAGAAAAGATTCAATAACAATATTTAGAATTTTAAAGTGTAATGTCAGGGGTCATTAGAAAGTCCAGGATAACAGAAAATTAGCTGTATTCAAAAACACCTGAGATTTTCTTGCTATGTTTTGCTTTTGTTCTGTATAGTTATCTTATCTGGGCTGAAAAGACAGAGCGTATTGGAGAGTCCAGTGAGAATTTGCTACCTATCATCATTGCTTTTCAAGAGCTCAAGATGTTAGCTTTTTACTCATTGGAATTTGAAAATACTGTCTTTCAAAATATCTCTATTGCTTGAAAAATAAACATAGAGAGACAAATTATATTTGTAGAAATTATGTGAGCTAAGGTAAATGTAGATATTAATTTTTTTGCCAAAATATAATTACACATGCACACACACCCATCTCAAGAGATTTCTAAAAGTCATAATGCACATTTTCAAATGTGAACAATTCAGCCTATACTAAAAGAGAAAGGGAATTGAAATATTCAGTGGATATTAAAACTGAAGTATTAAGTATATACTTAGGCAGAAGTTACTATTTTAAGAGTTTCAAACATCATAGAACTGAAACCAGCACAATTGTCTCATAGAACTGATATTTATAAGTTTTTATAATAATCATCAAAATTGACACTCTGTCTTTAAATTTGAAATTTACCTTGGTCTCATCTGAGTTCCTTCCTCTGGAACCAACCCTGAGGCAAGGAACTAAAACTCAGACCACTACATCCAGACAACGAGATGCCAGACCTCTCATCTATCATAATAACTCCTTAGCCCTCCCTAATTTTTCTCAATTTCCCTCACTATATAAACTCCACAGTTTTGGTCTGTTGGGTAGATAGATTTGAGATTGATATCTTGTTCTCCTCAGCTATAGCACAGGAATAAATCTTTCTTCCCTGTTAATACTTGTTATCTCAGTGATTGGCTTTCTGTGCTGTGAGCAACAGATGTCGACTGCATCCCTGCTGTTTGGTAACAGAACAGTACAACAAAAAAGAGTGAACTCTAATGTAAACTTTGAAATTTACTAAATAATAATGTATCACTATTGGTTCATCTTATAACAAATGTTCAACTTATAACAAATGTAATAAAAAAAAAAGCAAGCTGTAAATTAGAGAAACATGCAGGAAGGAAAGATAATATGGACACTCTAATTTTTATTCAATTTTTCTGTAGACCAAAAACTTCCTGAAAAAAACAAGTAATAAAAAAAGTTGATAAGTGATTTCCCAAAATGATCACATTATTACAGTCATCCCTCAGTATACAATGAGGATTGGCTCAAGGACATCCTCATGTAACAAAATCTACACATCCTGAAGGGCAGTTGGCCTCGTGGAATTGGTTATAGGAAAAGTTGGCCTCTGTATTTCTGGGGTTTGCATCCTGGAAATACTATATTTTCCATGCACGTTTCCTTGAAAAGAATCCACTAAAAATGTACCTGCACAATTCAGGCCTGTGTTGTTCAAGAGTCAACTGTACTTAGATTTGGCTTTATTCTACCTAATCAGTATTAACCCTGTGTCTTCTAAACCACTAACATTATTTTAGGCAAATGCCCTATATTTGATTTAGGGAACATAGAATCTAGACTACTTGAATGATTTCCCAAAGTTGAATAGCTTACCAGAAACAGAAAGAGGGAATCACATCAAGTCTTAGTTGTTTTATTTGACATAAGATTATTTTGCATTATTAAAAGTAGTTTAAGGAAATACTGGCACTTGCCATACTCAAATTACGTACAATCACAGACTCCAATGGAAGGTGGAGCTACAAGAACATACAATAATTTCATAATAGAAATGCACTGTTTTCCTACCTGATTTTAATTAGACTTGTCCTGTGTTTCTTCCCTCCAACCTACCACTACATTTCACCATTAGATTTTTGTACCTAAGTCACAATCTTCATTCTTCAGTTGAACAATATTTTCTTAGTTAAAATTCATCTCTTTTTGGCAAGCAGTGTGAACCATCTTAAGTACTTGTGCCAAAAGAAGAACTGAGTATAAAAATGCCTATGTTCCTCTCACATTCCACATTCTCCAGTATAGCCAGACCTCAGGAAGATACTGGAATTAGGAACTAGAAATGTCTTTCTTGTCATCTGTTTCTGTTTCTGTCTCTACAGACTTTTTTTTTTTCCCTACCTCCCTAAATTCGTAGAGGAATATGACTGTCTCATGACACCTCAGGTTTTTCTTTTTTAAAACATTCCTAGTTTCTACATAAACCACAAACTCAATTAGAAATTCCAATTAAAATTTGTTTGAAAGAATAATTCGACAGGTCTAGCTTTAGGAAGGAATCTAACCCTAAATCTCTGAACCATAAGCAAATTTGAAAGTGATGAGCAGGTTATAAAATATTAACATGACTTATGGGGAGTCACTCTGGTATTTAAGGGACAGTTTTCTTAAAAGATATTATTAATATTGATCTGGATTAATGTCTGCTATATATTGGTTATTTTACTAGATAACAGATATATAATGACACATTAAACCCCCTTCTGGGTCAGATGCAGTGGCTAACACCCACAATTCCAGCACTTTGGGAGGTTGAGGTAAGTAGATCACCTGAGGTCAGGAGTTCGAGATGAACTTGACCAATATGACAAAACCCCGTCTCCACTAAAAATACAGAAATTAGCCAGGCAGGGTGCATGCGCCTGTAATCCCAGCTACTTGGGAGGCTGAGACAGGAGAATCGCTTGAACCAGGGAGGCAGAGATTGCAGTGAGCCGAGATTGCACCATTGCACTCCATCCTGGGAAAAGAGCGAAACTGTGTCTCAAAACAAACAAGCAAACAAGCAAACAAACAAAGCCCACTTCTGGATTTCACGGAATGCAACCTCTGACTGAAGTAATAGGCACATATGTCACTAAACTACTGCATAATAAGATCATACATATATTGGATTCACTGCTGAAAAATCTGGGATGGTCTTAAATTTTTTAAAGGTTTCAACTTCTTGGGATGGAAACAATGTATTCGAGTTACCTTTTTAATGTCTCTTCCAAACAGACACAATACAGTACACAGTGAATGTGTATCTATATTTTGCTAACTAAATTATATGTTCCTTTCATGTTGATTTCATTCTAAATAACTTTTTAAGAAACCTAGTCTCTACTAAAAATACAATTAATTACTGTATTTTACAATTCTGTCATGATATTGAAATAATTAGCACATACTTAGATACACTGTGTGTGTGTGTGTGTGTGTGTGTGTGTGTAAAATAAACAGATGCACAGACAAATTTAGTCACTGTTTACATTATTTGGTAACTTTAACTCTTAGCAACAAATTTATATTGATATATACTGATTAATGGATTTCGCTTTAGGTTTCTGGCCTAGTCAGTCTTTTCAGCCTGTTTAAGAAAGTGATGGAAAGAATCTCTTATGGTTAATTACTAAATGTTTATGTTAGTAAAAACACATGAAGACATAATCGACTAAAATGTCTGGAAATAATTTATTGCAGGGGTCCCCTACCACCAGAGCTCTCTGTGGCCTGTTAGGAGCCAAGAGGCACAGCAGGAGATGAACCATAGGCTAGTGAGCATTACCGCCTGAGCTCCCACTCCTGTCAGAGCAGCAGGGGCATTAGACTCTCATAGAAACGCAAACCCTATTGTGAACTGCACATGTGAGGGATCTAGGCTTTGTGCTCCTTAAAGAAATATAATGCCCTGCACCCCATCTATGGAAAATTTTCTTCCACAAAACTGGTTCCTGGTGCCAAAAAAGTTAGGAATTGCTGATTTATTGCCTTAAGATATCCAACAGGCCGGGCATGGTGGTGGCTCACGCCTGTAATCCCAGCAGTTTGGGAGGCCAAGGCAGGAGGATCGCTTGAAGTCTGGCGTTCAAGACCAGCCTGGTCAACACGACGAAACCCCGTCTCTACTAAAAATACAAAAAAAAAAATAGCCGGGTGTGGTGGTGGGTACCTGTAGTACCGGCTACTCGGGAGGCTGAGGTAAGAGAATCACTTGAAACCAGGAGTCAGAGGCTGCAGTGAACCGAGATCATGCCACTGCACTCCAGCCTAGGCGAGAGATAGGGGGAAGACTCCATCTGGGGTGCGGGGAGTGGAGGTCGGGGTGCAAAAAAAAAGATACCCAACGAAATGAGTAAGACAACTGATCAGTTGATGAGCAGGAAGTTAAACACATTTTTTATATAAAGTCTGGAACATTATAGAATTGTTATTTTGTTTAAATTTTAGGAATACAATCAGTTTCTATCTTTCCCCTCTTTTTCTCACTCTCTCTCTTTCTTTTCTTCTCTTTCTCTCTTTAAATAATCCATACTGATTAAAACCGTTTAGTATATCAGGGCAATGGCTTTAAATATGATTCAATAGTTACCTTTGTATTTACAATACATGTAAAATTGATATCTATGAGTAGACAGAGTAGGAATGACAAAGTAATTATATGGGAATTGATTAATTTTTAATATTAATTAGAAAAAAATTTAATGAGACATGTTATATTGAACAATGCCATTTGTGAAAACCATGTTTTAACTTTCTGTTTATATTATGTAAATCTTTTCTTTGAAGAAAACTTTTATATGTTCTATTTTAATGATTTCTGCTAGACTTCTTGTAGTTGTGCTTGTTCTTATATCAAAAAATTGAAGATGTAACATGCTAATAGTATTGCATTGCTCTAATGTTGCATGTATGCCTTGACAAACCATTTTATTCATTATAAACTCATGAGTCAATTTATATTTGTCACTGGATAAATGGGCTCTTCAGTCCTGTTACTTTTTGATTAGGAGATTAATTGCATCAAGTCGATATGGAATCTATTCAAGATAGTTAAAAATAAGGGAAGTTTAATGGTGCTGTGGCAAAAATATTGGAGGTTTCATTTTCCCTCTGGATGGGCAGAACCATTTAGTGAATTTTGTAAAATATTAAATGTGTATAGAAAATTAATCATAGAAAATTAATCAAATACTGAAAATAATGTCATGTCAGCATATCATATTAATAACAGATCACATGTATTTGTCTTATTAAATTTCTGTTTAGCTTTTTGTGAAAAAACAGAAATACTAATTATTTTCCCTCTTTATCCATTGAGAACATTATATACACTCTCACACACACACACGTCAGGTAGGAAACATGAAAGTCTGTGCTATTTTACAGGAGGCTATAATCTTTACTTTCTTCTGGAATTTTGATTCACACCAGAAGTCAAACTCTACTATTAAGTACTAGTGCAACATGTTGGCCCTCAATGTAAGTTCACTTTCAAAAATGAGTTTCTCTACTGCTCTAATGCCTCATCTAGCAAATAAAATATTAGACAGAAACCAAATACTGCATGTTTTCACTCATAAGTGGGAGCTAAAGGATAAAAACTCATGAACACAAAGAAAGGACCAATAGACTCTGGGGTCTTTGGGAGTGGAAGAGTGTTGAGTGGAGTGGAGGGCAGGAGGTGGGAGAGGAGCAGAAAGGGTACCTACTAGGTGCTGGGCTTAATAGTTGGGTTATAAAATAATCTGTATAACAAACGCTGGTGACACGAGCTCACCTATGTACCCCCAAACCTAAAAATTAAAAAAAAATGAATAAAACTAAGAAAAGAAAATATTAGATAAGAAAGATGATTAAGCTTCAGTTCACTTAAGTTACAAAGGTTCTCATTTTTTTCAAATATGCCTTCTAATTTCTATGTATTGAAATTCTATTTTCAGCACCTTCAGAAATTCTTAACGCATGTTAATTCTGGTGCCACTTCTATTTATGGAAAATGTAGTCTAAGAAGAAACATTAAAAAGGAAAATGTTAAAATGGTTAACGTAAAATATAT
>NW_012101336.1:179583-234332 GCF_000951045.1 Mandrillus leucophaeus
GGATCTCGGCTCACTGCAAGCTCTGCCTCCCGGGTTCACGCCATTCTCCCGCCTCAGCTTCCCGAGTAGCTGAGACTGCAGGCACCCGCCACCACGCCCGGCTAACTTTTTGTATTGTTAGTAGAGATGAGGTTTCACCGTGTTAGCCAAGATTGTCTCCATCTCCTGACTTCGTGACCCGCCCACCTCGTCCTCCCAAAGTGTTGGGATTACAGGCGTGAGCCACTACGCCTGGCCTCTAGAATTATTTCTTAATGTTTTCCATTATGATTATTTCAGAGCTCTTTCAGTTCCTATGTATGGTTTTCATAAAGCAAAATTGAAAAGTATGCATATTCAGAAATAAAAGAACCTCAATCCCTAGGCTATCATATTATCTCCACTGACATATTTATGGAATCAAAATTGAAGGTTAAATGTCTCTTGATATGAGGATTCAGTATCCCTATGCCTGCCACCAAATAAGTACAATAATACGCAACAGAAAATAGTAATTCAGAATATTTTATTGATGCATAATTATTTCAAAAAGTCACCAAAGAGGGGAAAACCCCATATAAATGGATCTCATGGAAATGAAAAAAAAATGACTGTGAACTGATTGTGGCTGCTAGGGTGTTAATATTTGTATACTTCTAGAATTCGTATGTTGAAATCCTAACCCTCAAAGTAATGATAGTAGGAATTTGGACCTTTGGGAGATGGTTAGGTCATGAGGGCAGAGTCCTCATGAAAAGGATTAATGTCCTTATAAACGAGATCCTAGGCAGCTTTTGTACCCCTTCGTGCATGTGAGATGACAGTGAGAAGACAGCTCGCCAATGTGGAAGCAGGGTCCCAACAGATACTGAATCTGCCAGCACCTTGATCTTAGACTACCTGGTCTCCAGAACTGTGAAAAATAAATTGCTGTTGTTTACAAGCCTCCCAGTTTATGGTGTTTTCTTATAACAGCAGGGATGGACTAAGACCAAGTTATTATTAAATTGGGGGAAAAAATGTTTTCTCAATCGTGAACTAGAAATTACAAAAGAAAGTATTCCTTCTCTGTATTTCCCATTTGGCATAATTTTACAATTCACCCTTTGACCTCTGGAAGTATCATTAAAATACCCACTAGAGTTTCTTGCACTATCTAAACAGAGAAGGAAAACTCGCTTGTGAATACTGTTCTTTGTGTGGCTGCAAAACTCATCAGCATGATAAATCTGGCAATGAAAATCAGAGAATTTTGGAGCTCACACACGCTGTTTTATTAAATACATTGTAGTTACTTATGGTATAAACTTTGATTTAATGCAGCCTGGAGAAGCTTCATCACCTCATAAATGGTTAACAATTACATATGCCCACACTACACGCTCATAGATCTGAATAAAATGTTGACAGTTTCTGCCAGCCACATCATTAAAGTCAATTGTAGTTCATCACTTATGCCCATACCTGACAGAATTATTATACCATCACTATTAATATATAGCAATTACTTGGTATACATCTTTATGGAAGGTTATCAGTCAGTGAATTTTGATGTAATAAACACGCTTTATAGATCAACTTCAGCATCAAAATAAAGCTGTTTTGAGTAAAACAGAAATAACAGAAATATAATAATATAATATGTTCCCTTCTTCAGAGAATCCTTTATTGACAAAGTTAGAAAACTTGTCTTTACTGAAAATTACACATATTGTCTATTAAAGCACTTTTGAAATTGGTGCTTCTAAAACTGCAAGATGACTCACAAAATTAAAAGCACAAAGTTAACGTCCTCAGTTGAGTCTTAACCTTAAAAAAGAAATAGATTCTGCTTCAAGTCCTGTGCAACTTCTACTACATTATGCCAACTCTGAGAATACAGCCAGTTCTTGGCATTGGAGTTGCACTTATAGCAATGTCTACTTTGTATTAAATTCACTTCAATGGCAAGTGACAGCAGTGTTCCTAGGCAACCTACTGTTGGGTGTGCAGAAGCGGAGAAGACAGAGGAAAAAGTGCTAGGACACGGTGAAGGACAAATAGGAGCAATGGAGCGAAGCTGTTTCACATTAGGAAATAGTAGCAGTAGAGAGAATCCTTGAAGTCTGGAAATATAGTATCAGAAGGATCATTTTTGAGCAAAAGTGTCATCAGTTTCTCTGTGAAATATAAAAGATACTCCTTGATTGCAACTCTATTAATTTTTTAAAAAGCCTTATTAAAAGTAGAAGAGTTCAAATTATTGATATTTTTAGTTACATTGACATGTCTTACCACTTCAAAGTGATTGTAGACATTAAAATCACATAATTAAAATAGAGAATTATATATCTTATGACAAAATAATGCACAATTAACTAAAATTAATGTTTTGTATAGACCTAATTCTAACTCCAAATATATCACCTAGACACAATTTTTGAAACTCCCAATCATGGATGATCACAGGAAAGGTTTTGGTCCTATCCATTTTTTTCCACCATATATTTCTAGAGCCATATGCTGACTTGCTTTGGAATGCTGTCTTCCTTGAGTTGATCTTTAAATTTCAAATAGAAAGAATCTGCTTTTATCCCTTAGATCTTCAAAGTTTATGTTTTACAAACACTTTATCATTTGTGTTTCTATGGTACATTTTTTTATCCTTTATTGCCTAGTAAATGCCGATGCCCTACTATTTTCACTGCCTTGAGTTTCTGTGTTGTCCAACTGTTTTCCTCCCAAATATGCTCTTCTAACTTATAAAATTCCTAATACCCTTGTCCACTAGAACATCTTCTAGAATAAACCTAACCTCAGAATGTCCCCTTCCTCATTAGAGTCATATCCTGTCAGGTTCTAATTTATCTCAGTTTATTATTTTATTCCAAACACATTTTATTTCAATAATAATTTATCCCAAGATACACTTTTAATAAGTTCTACAAATGTCTCACATTCTACTTTCAAGTCAATTTCTTAGATTTTTTAAAGAAATAGGTGTTGTATAAACAATGAATTTAGAAATTCTTTCATTAGATAATTAAATCCTTGTCACTGGACCAAGGTCTAAACTTCTGGCTTACTTTTATCTTCAGAAAAGTTTCCTCATACCAGTAGCCAAATCAGTGCCATACAGATTCCCCAATTGCTTAGTCAAGTTTGCCATTCCATCCAATAGAGAACTGAATATGTCAAATTGTATATAGAGTTTGCATTATTTATTTTAAAAACCTGAATCAATAGCTAATTATATCCAAATTTAGAAAAACATTTATATGTAGTTAGAACCATTTACTGGTACTTGGATTCTGAAATTTTAACAGAATTTGTGATCTGTATGATATGGAAATAATGCACATTTTGGGTACCTTTATAACATGTATACCTAGGTTTCAAAATCAAGTTGAATCAAATGTTATCACGGGGGTCCTCACAAACACTTGTTGAATTGTTCCTATTGCATAAAACTTGAATAAATGTATGTGAGGAAATTCAAAATTCCTGTTTAATAATAATCTGAAATTTTGTGAATTTGAGCTATAAAACTGTAAATAGTATATCCCTTTAAGTATTTATTATGCACTGGGAAAATCTGTGAGTACTTGACATGCATTTCCTTATTTAATTAATACATTATGCCTTGAGGTGAGTATCATGATTACTCCAATTTATTAATGAAGAAACTGAGACACAATAATATCATCACCATGCCCAAAAGTCACAGAAACAAAATGTGGAAGCCAAGATTTTAATTATCATGCTACTTCTCTTAATCATTGAGCAAAAAAGAAACCTGAACATATATATATATATATGTGTGTGTGTATATATATGTATATATACACACATGTATACACACACTCACATATAATTGTGTTATAACAAAGGTGTGTGTATGTGTTTGTGTGTGTGTGTTTGATTACAGCATAGTGGTTCCATTCTCTGGGGCTAAACTGACAAGATTTGAAATTGAATCACATTACCACTTATAAACTGTCTATAATGAGCCAAACTACCTAACCTCTATGCTTAAGTTTTCTTATCCATAAAACAAGTATAATAAAAACACTTAAGTCATAGAATTATTGTGAATATTAAATGAGTTAATATATGTAAAGTGCTTTAAAAGCTTTTGTATGCTCACCGGTATGTACATTTGTAGGTAAGAATGAGTTTAGAGTATGTTGAAGTTTAATTAGCGTCTTCTGCGATTTCATTCCCCCCATAATTTTAAAGTTAGTCTTAAGTTTGCTTTCTCCTTAATGTCATGATTTAGGAAATATTCTCTGGTATATTTATGAGAAAAAAATCCCGATTTCTCTGACTTGGATGTTCTTGTTGGCAATGTGGAATAGCAGAAAATGTGTGTGGTCATTAAATTGCACTGGCTGGTAATCAAATCAAGTAGCATCTGTGGTTTGCTCAGACTAAATATCTTACCTTTGATGGTTTATAATATTGATGTGCTTCTCATATAGCCTTTCAAAAGTGGAAATATGAGAGGCAGCATTATGATTCAGGATCTTTTGTATTATTTTCTGTGTTACCATGATGCAATATAATAATTAGTGGAATTATGGTTTTTGTGACCTGAGCAAACTTATAATAAGGGCATTATAAGTATAACATTATAAGGGTATTATAATAAGGGCAGGCCATACCTTAATGCAAACAAAAAAAATACATAGTGATGGTTTTCAGTATAGTTCACATCCTCAAAATAGTGTCATGTGCTCTGGAAGTTCCCAAGATCAGCCTCAGGTTTAATGATTCTTTAAAAGAACTCCAAAAACTCAAAAAACCATTAAACTCAAAATTATATTTTATCAAAGTGAAATAATACAGATTAAAATCATCAAAGGAAAGAGACACATGAAGTAGGGTTCAGGAAAGACCAGGCATGAAATTTTATGTTGTTCTCTTCCTGTGGAGTACGTAGAGTGCCTACTTTTCTCAGCAACCATATTTGGCAACAAATCACTGAGCATTACCAGTCAGGGAAGATATCTGAGCCTTCGAATCCAGGCTCCTCATTGGGAATTGGTCACTGATACATGGTTGACTATCCATATGTGTGATATCATGTGAAGGAAGGAATTTAACCCTATAGGAGGTATTTTTATTTAGATAAACACTTGGAATTGCATGATAGGAGTGTCTTTGCTATTTATGGTGGGATTTTTGACCCACATCTTGTAGTTTATGCTAACAAGATGAGTTGGAGTTGAGGCTGGCCATGCCAGAAAGACCAACAATGCAATTAGAAGTTTCGGGGTTTGGGTCACATGATATCCGGTTGATTTTAAGGGTTGGTTGTGGGGGGCAGTTAAACTGAGTTTAACCCCTTGAACAAATGCATCAATCATATATAGATAATAAAGTATCAATACAATTTCTGGATAATGAAGCTCTCATCAGCTTCCTGAGTTGGCAATACTCTATGTATATTGCCACACATTGATGCCAGAAGAATAATGCATCCCTGAGGACAATGGAAACTTTGCACTTGGAATTCTCCCAGACTTTGCCCCATGTGTCTTTTTCTTTGGTTGTTTCTAATTTGGATCCTTTTCCTGTAGTAAATATGACCATGAATACAATAGTTTTAAGGGCTTTATGTAAGCCCAGCAAATCGTTGAACCTTAGGTAGTTTGGGAAAACCCCTGAACTTGCAGTTTGTCTCAGAAGTCTTGGGCAGGTTTAGCAGTCTGGAGGACTGTGTCTTTAATCTTCATTTTGACTGAACTCCTTTGTGAAATATTCTCTAGCCCCTCCAAAGGTCAAGTTGATACCCTAAATTCAAAGCCCCCACCATAAATCACACTGTCAGCATGGATTATCTGGCATGTCTACTCAGGTACCTGGTAGTATATGAAGACAGCAGTAGGAGGCAGAATATTTCATAGGCTCAAGATGTTATCACCAAGGACCTTGAGGAAAAAAGGTTCACACTTCTCTTTGGGCTGGGATAATCTTTCTATTGTATATCTGCCCACTAGCTTTTGAAAATATAATTTCTTCCACCTTTTCCATGCCTATGGACTGAATAACAGTAAAAATTAGTATGCTGAAGCTTTAATCCTGAGTGTGACTATATTTAGACATAGACCCTTTAAAGAGGTAATTAATGTTAACTGAGATAATAAGGGCAGGGTTTTCAGTTCAGTAAGACTGATGTCCTTATAAGAGGAGGAAGAGTCACCAAGGATATACACGCTCAGAGAAGAGACCATGTGAGCGCACAGTGACAAGGTGGTCATCTGTGAAGCAAGGAGAAGGACCTCAGGAGAAACAAACTCTGCTGGCACCTTAATCTTGGACCTTCAGCCTGGAGAAGTGACAGAAAATAAATTTCCATTGTTTAAGTCATCCAGTCTGTGGTTATTTCATTATGGCAGCCATCGTAAACTACTATACCAATGAAAAACCACAAAGTGTTAAGATATTAAATGTAAAATATTGATCAGCTTTATAAGAGATGCCAATTAAAGTAAATGTGTATCTCATGCCAAAAAAGAAAAAAACAAACAGGTACAAACATTATTGTAATATATTCACACTAAAATAAATACAGTATTTCTACCCACTGACAACTCAGGATTTATTAAGAGCAGCAAATGTATCCAGTCCTGCTATTGCCATATTTTTAAAAGGTTCTTCTATTCCTTACCTCTGTTTAATGAAAATAAACTAGGTTACTATAAAATTCAAATAATCTGTAGAGATTAGTACATTTTTATTGTCTAATATATGCATGCTTTATTTTTATTTTTTATTTGATTTTTGATTTATTGAAATAGAAACAATCACATTTTTTTCTATTTTAAATTGCTAGCAAAATGTACAAATTGCTGTACTTTTCTCCCTTATTTTTTTTTAACTGACGTTAGTCATGTTTTCTGCACACATAGTATAACCTATATAAACAGGTTTTGCTTTAGGTTTAGAATTTGACTTAAACAGTGAAAATCAGTATTTTCTCTTCCCTCAAATAGCTCAGCTTCCTTTACTTTGAAATTTTATAGAATGATGAATCAAATTTGTTCTTAAGAGTTGGGTAGAAAAATCACCAACATTTAATGATAAAAAGATGTTAAAATGCTCACACGTATTCTGCACTTGTTACATGGAAGCCATTGCCATGGGTCTTTAATATGTATCTCATTTTAACTTCATCATTAATTTTTTGTGTGTGTGAACTTTACAGTTGCAAAGTTACAAGAGGAGAGAGTTCCAAATAGAAGTCAAAACAAGTAGAATCATTTCTAATGTGAGTATTTTCAGTTTTGTTTTTCTTAAAAGAGTCTAATAATAAATGTTATTTTACTACATCAAAGAATTTCAGATTAACTGTTGAGATCAAGTAAGCATATCTGTAAAATGTTTCTTATTATTGGCTATTCTAATATCAGAAAATCCTTTATAGATGCTGTGATTGTTATTTTTCTTCACTGTATCTTACTTGCAAGAGATAATACTGAGATTTTAGGCAATACTGCAGTGTTTAAACTAGTTGTATATCTTTTTGTGTATTTGTGAATCAAGTAGAAACTGTCCTTACATGTGTTGTGCTTTAATTAAACCAGCTGTGAACTTATCACAGGTTGTATATATCACCTTGCCAATACATAAAAAATTAACTGAGCACATATGGGTGATTTCTTTATTTTGGTTGTCCTGAAAGTCAAGGAGTGCAGCCACAAGGTCATGTTGACAACAATGATCAGTATCCCTGTCAAGACAGCTGAGCCAAAAAATCAACTTTAAGTCAGGCACAGAGGCTCATGCCTGTAATCCCAGCACTTCAAGAGGCTGAGGTGGGAGGATCTCTTGAACCCAGGAGTTCGAGACCAACCTGGGCAACACAGGGCAATCCTGTCTCTTCAAAAAAATAAAAAACTAGCCGAGCATGCGCCTGTGGTCGCAGTTACTCAGAAGGCTAAGGTGGGAGGATCACTTGATCCAAGGAGGTTCAGGCTGCAGTGAACCATGTTCATTTAACTGCACACCAACCTGGATGACAGAGCGGGTAACCTGTCTCAAAATAAAAATATAGAATAAAATAAAATAAAGTAAAACAAATAATAAAAATAAACTTTATTTCTCCCCATATTACAGAGGCAGGACAGGAGTGTCCTAGAAGCTTGAAAGTAAATGTACCTCTTCGGAAGCCTAAATTATATACTCTGGGAATTAAGGGTAAATTCTGTTAAATTCTGCTTTGCTATTTTGTTGTGTGGTAAAAGGACTTCCCAACTGGAAGTCAGGAAGGATAGACCTCAGCCATGAGCTGCCCTGGCGGGATGTGCTTATCACAACAGTTGGTGTTGCCTTCATTGCAACAAATGGGGAAGTAGATTCAACTGCACATTTTAACAAAAATCTTCAGAATACTAGGAAAACAACCAGCATGAAGGGAAGGCTGGGCAGAATAGATTTCTCATCTTCTTCTCTAGTTTGCCTCTTGAACAAAAAGCAGCTGGAACACAAAGGGCAAACAATAAATAAGTGTAGAATAAATTAAGGCTTTCCAAAGCAAACAGATACAAGATTCAAAGTATACTTCTGTCTTCTATATGCTGTGTGACCTTGGAAAAAGTTCTTGGCTTTCTAAACATGTTTCCTAATCTATGACATATTCCTTATAGGGATTAACTGAAAAGTAATAGGGTGGAATAGAGTTATAGATACATAGATATAAATTTGAGTGTAGGTAGCACAGTATAAGCATTTGATATATAACTATATAATAATAATGGTGGTAGTTATGCTTCTGTGACTCCTTAAATTGAATGTGATCATTACCTTTTACCCATGAATATAAAAATGGAGCAGTTTTTCAACTACTCATGAAAAATTATCCCTGCACCCTAAGATTTAATTTTTCATGGAACATAGAATTCTGTGAATCACTTCACACTTAGTTTTCTTAGTCAAAAGTCAAATCTGTAATTTTTTTTTTTCAGATTTAATTCTCTCTGGAAGCTAAATCTTTACCGGGATTGTGAGGGAAAGTTTCAGAGAATGTAAGATTCAGTGAAGAGAAAATATTAAATATTTCTCTGAGAATTTTCCTTAATGAATTGTAAGCTACTGACCTTCCAAAATAGAGAAATTTCTGTGATTTTAAAATTCTTTTTTGTAAAATTTTGATTTTCTTCTTTCTTAAAAAATACATAATGTATGCTGGGCATGGTGGCTCATGCCTGTAATCCCAGCACTTTGGGAGGCCGAGGTAGGTGGATCACAAGGTCAGGAGATCAAGACCATCCTGGCTAACATGGTGAAATCCCATCTCTACTAAAAATACAAAAAATTGGCTGGGTGTGGTGGCACACATCTGTAATCCCAGCTACTCAGGAGGCTGAGGCAGGAGAATCTCTTGAACCTGGGAGTCAGAGGTTGCAGTGAGCCACGATTGCACCACTGCACTCCAGACTGGGCAACACAGCGAGACTTCATCTCAAAAAAAAAAAAAAAAAACCCATAAAGTATTCTTATTATCTTTGGAATGTTAACAATGGTTAAGTAAACTTACATGTCCAATATTAATAATATAATAAAATATAAAAATCATATATCTATATTGCTAAATTTTGTCCTTATAGCTATCTCTGAGGTAAGCATTTTTTTTTCTGAAATCCTCCATTCCCTACCACTCTAAAATTTCTTATTTACTATAACTTTTTATATTTTTAATAAATTATTATAAACTTCCTTCTGTAGATCTATCAACAAGGATAGTTCCTTTGCAAATTGTCCAAAACACTGTCTCTTTATCTTTTTCTTTATTTCTAAATATATTATGAGTAAATACTCTTGGCTAGGCACGGTGGCTCACCCCTGTAATCCCAGTCTTTTGGGAGGCCAGGGCAGGAAGATCATGTGAGATCAGAAGTTTGAGATCAGCCTGGCCAGCATGGTGAAACCCCATTTCTACTAAAAATACAAAAACAAAAATTGGCCGCCATGGTGGCACGTGCCTCTAATCCCAGCTACTTGGGGACTGAGGCAGGAGAATCACTTAAACCCAGGAGGCGGAGGTTGTAGTGAGCCGAGACCATGCCATTGCACTCCAGCCTGACAACAAGAGTGAAACTCCGTCTCAAAAATAAAATAAAATAAAATAAAACACTCTCAAAGTATTTTAGTACTTCTCTTAACAACTTTCACATAAAACACATTATTTTTTCAGTTTTAAAAATGCAATCACAAAATAAATACCATTTTTCTTTAAAAAAGTTTCATAATAAAATGTTATATGATTTAGAATATTATGTTTAATTTGGGTAATGATAATAATACAGTGTAATTAATTGAAAGACTTAATGGTTTAATCACCAATGGAGAATAATGTTCATCATTAATATTTGGGTTCAACAAAATAACTTGCGTTCTTGGGGTTAGATGGTTTTCAGAAAGGTTTTTAACAATAAAATGCATTTTGTTTTCCAGTTAGCAGAAACCTAGAACTAATCAGTAAAAATAAAGTAAAATTTACTAATATATTATATTTGTAAAATATTTTTGGTTTCATATATAATTTAGTGACTGTGCAATATCATCAATAGACAGGTACTTTGTTATTATCTAAAAATTGTGAATGAACATCAGATGCCTTGCCTGAGATGACACAGTTTGTGTTCTACAGTTCGTCTCAAAACCTAGACTATTAGACAACCAACCTCTTTGTACTTTGTACTCTGACAAATTATATTGAAGCCAAAATAAATGAACATAGAATTTAGCTGATTACTTGGTTCTGACAAACAAATAAGATAAGCTTTTTATGAGAATATAAAAATAGGCAATGTTCTCACTATGAACTAATCAATATTAGCTGACAGTAATAATAATATTGATGATGTGTTCTATAACTGTTCTCATAAATTATAACCATTTGATTTATTATTTATTAGGCTTAAGCATATTTAATTGTAAAATATTGATGCAAAATAAATAAATACTATCTTGGAAGAATGACTGAAATGAAGTTTTAGCTTTGTTATTTCAGAAACGTATTGTTTTGCCAAGAAATTTCTATTCAACATTTGCAGTAATTTTATATGACTTTTTTTTTCAGTTCTAGAGGTAATTGGGTACAGTATCAGATTGTCTCAAATTTCATGAGCTGTATTCAAAAGTAAACTTTTTAAAACTGTGTATGTGAGCACAATTTTTACAAATTTAAACTGATGGTTTTCAAATGGATACTTAGTGGGAACCATCATAAAGTTTGTTTCTGACAGATTTTTAAAATAATTTAGGCATATAAATGGACTAGCTTATAGCTATTATCAGTGGATTCTTAATGACAAAAACCATACTCACAGAATAAGTAATGGTAATGTATACTGCTTCCTCACTTTTCTACAGTTCTTTGATGTCTATTTTCCATGAGTTAAATGTTGTAGATTCACTTGTTTATATACTGATTTTTTAGGGAAGAAAAATGGAGGGGGGAAGTATCATTAGGATAATAAAAAATGACAGCTCAGAGGTAAAAATAAACTCCTTTTTTATAATAACCATAAGCAAGAGCGATAGGGGAACATCTCAAAATAGACAAGGAGTAGAATTGTTGGGAAGAAATTATGAAGTATGAAGGAGGTTTTGGACTATGTGCTCATCCATTGAAAGAAAGAGGGAAAAATAATCCAGTGAATGGAATTATGTAACACTTACAAAAATATAAGTACACTCATTGATCCACATACGGACTAAGAATCTCTTCCACTAAGAGTATACAGTGACCAAAACACTACACATGGGCCATTTGGATATTTAATAGAGGTTCAACCTCAGCTTTGGGGTAATTTGACAGAATGTTCCCAATACATTCTATTCTCAGGACTTTTTAATGTACAATTTGAGAGTTTTGCAAAGTGTGGTGCATAAGAATTTTCTAGAGTACTTTTAGAGTGCTAATTGATGAATCCCACTTCAAATCTATTGAATCAAATTTTCTAGGAGTGACAACTGGGAATTTATGTACATAAAATGATTTGCAAGAAATTCTTAGGTCCAGGCAAGTTTGGGGCCTCAGTATTTTAAAAGTTGCCCAGGCATCTAAGATAATTTCGTCATCTTTTGCCCTGAGCTTCAGATTTGTTTGGTCAAGCATTGTTTGGCAGGGCAAATTTTGCATCTTCGAGAATGTTGGTTGAGGAACTTGCATAATCATTTGAACAAATGTAAATTTAGTCTGATTCACTTTTATAAAATTTCTGTTTTTCTGTTTTCTAAAAACTTATTTAAATTGTTTCATGATACTTAATCATTGTTCTATTTAATGTTAACCTGGATTAAAGAAAGATACTGTTAAGCTTTTTATTGCATCCCATTGAAATTTTTAAAAAATATGTATGTCTGAATGTTTTCATTTTACACCACTGAAACCTAACAGATCCCTGGTACACTTTTAGAATGAATTTTACTTCTGTGGTACGTGACTAAAGGTAATTTTGTCTATCAGGGGTTCTTTGCCAATATCTGGAGACAGTTTGGTTGTCACAAAGGAGGCATGAGGAGAGAGGTGAACGATAGGCATTGAGTGGGTGGAGGTCAAAGAAGCTTTTAAACATTCTACAGTGCACAGATGGCCCTCTACAACAAGGGATTATTCAGTCGAGAATATCAATAATGCTGCTATGGAGAAACATTGGTTTAATCACACTGTATAATAATAATAAAATCTACCTCATAAAATTTTAGTTAGTGCTTATAAAAATACATACTATACAGAAAGTCTTATCATTGGTGTTTATAATCATGATTGTCAGCACAAAAACCGATGGGGTTTTGGGACCTTCCCCTGGGGCCTTTGTTTGATAAGTACATTTATAGACACTAAAAACAAGTGGAACTAGGCCAGGCACGGTGGCTCACGCCTGTAATCCCAGTATTTTGGAAGGCCAAGGCAGGTGGATCACCTGAGGTCAGGAGTTTGAGACCAGCCTGGCCAACATGGTGAAACCCTGTCTCTGCAATACATACAAAAATTTGCCAGGCATGGTGGCAGGCGCCTGTAAATCCCAAGTACTTGGGAGGCTGAGGCAGGAGAATTACTTGAACCTGGGAAGCAGAGATTGCAGTGAGCCAAGATCACGCCACTGCACTCCAGCCTGGGGACAGAGTGAGACTCCAGCTAAAAAATAAATAAATAAATAAAATGAAAAATAAGTGGAACTACTATTATCATGTTTTTAATGAGAAAAGTGAAACGAGATGTTTTTTGACAAAGGTCAAAAAGCAATTTTATGTTAGAGCCAAAATTGACATTTTTGTTTTTATTTGTTAAAACAACATGTTTATTTAAACTTTATAAATGTTGCAATAACCTGAAACTTATTCATAATATTAGGCCACTGTATTAGGGATAATGGCATTTGTTTTGTGAAGTCAGAATTTATTTTACATCATTTCCCTATATATTTTCAATATTACAACTTAATTTATTATTATTATTATTATTATTATTATTCTGAGATGGGGTTTCACTCTTGTTGCCCACGCTGGAGTGCAATGGTGCGATCTCTGCTCACTGCAACCTCCGCCTCCCAGATTCAAGTGATTCTCCTGCTTTAGCCTCTGAAGTAGTTAGGGCTACAGGTGCCCATCAATACGCCTGGCTAATTTTTGTATTTTCAGTAGAGATGGGCTTTCAACACGTTGGCCAGGCTGGTCTCGAATTCTTGACCTCAGGTGATCCATCTGCCTCGGCCTCCCAAAGTGCTGGGATTACAAGTTATATTTTTAGGAAGACACTAAATTATTTTTAGGTTTCAACCACTAGAATTAGTTCAAAATGTTATTTTTTGTTTTTTATGATGGAAGTAAAGCCAGTTATTATACACGAGACTATACAAGTAGACCACACTTAAGTAAGTATAAACTTATTTCTCACACCAATTTCTCATTTTAGAATGTCTTTGATGTTACAGAAGAGTGTGGGTAGTATAGGAATACTACCCACATTTTTCTCTAACACATAAACCCAGTCTATGAGAAACACATGAGTCACTCTGAATACATTTGTTTAATTTTAGAATTTAGTAAATTTTGAAATCTCAATGCTTCCTCCTTCAATGTTCAGTGCTTTGTCTTATAAGCAAAACAAAGGTTTGAATGATCACTTTCTCAACAGATGCAACTCTAAATTATAGTGAGAGAGGTTACTCTAAATAAGGATTAGAGGCTGTAGCAACCATCTGTTAAAAACATTCTTCACTTTTATATTCATAACTCCCATGAATGTGTCTGTAATATTGAAGAATTTGAAGGAATTAGCTATTTACAGACAAAAGAATTTTACCTTCTTAAAAAGATAGAATCATAACTATGCTATTACTTTAAAAGCATCATTTTAAAAAGTCAAATTTTATTATAAAATACAATAAAATTATATTAAATTTTGACTTCAGTATCTCTCCATCTTTAGTTACTTGCATCTTCAGCTTCTTGGAAAAATGGAGCCAAGGGAGTAAGATAAATGTGTGTTACAATAATAAATAATGAATAAATTTTCTTTAAAAAGTAAGTGTAATGAGAGCCACTTATTTTTATTAAAATGCTATCATTAAAATCTTCTCGACAATTAAAATAAAATGCTCAAGAACTTTTCCTTAACTCAAAATGTAGTACATGACATATATTATGTGCAGTGTTGAAAAAACAGAATACATCAGATTGAAGATAATGAGACCAAAAATTGATTATTTTTGAAATAAAATCTGTAACTTCGAAATTGTATAAGATTTCTAAAGCCAAGTTCAACTTTGCACATAATATTTTTTGACGTTTCCCTTGAAGTAAAGACTATTCCAGATTTGTGAGTGTTACTTTTTCATCTACACAGAAGGTCACATTGGAAACGTTCATAAAAATCTCAAGACAATAAGCGAGTTGCTATGTATAATTCATTTTGGTCTCCTCTATTCTTGAGCTTTATTATAGCTCTTAAATGTTTCAAGTAATATTGTATAAAATGATCAAATGAGTATTCAGTAATGGAAAAGTAACCGCATTTGTGTTCCAAGATTTTTAAGATAAAAGAAATCTCAACTATTAATATAGTTGGCATCATAATCTCAGATATAATGTCTAGAATGGAAGTCAGTGCCTGGAAGAAAAAAAAAAAGCCACAAAACTTTTGGCTAAGGAGCTAATTCTGCATGAAAACTCATTCTAAAACTAATGTTAAACAACATATTGTATATTTATTTTTTAAAAAGTTTTCCACTAATGTAAAAATAAACTCACATTGCAGAGTCAATCAAAAATTTAGAAATATAAAATTAATACCCTAGTATTGGAAAATGGCTAAAATCACAAACTCATAAAAGTGCAATCTTGAAAATAAACTACTTTGTCCCTGTATATCAAAGTATCTGATTGCCACTGGCTAAGTTACTCGTAAGAAACTTAAAGTCTCCTTTTAACAAGATATTGCATTCTAGAACTATTATATATATAAACAAATCACACATATTATATACAGAATACATATATTGTATAGGTATGAACATATATATGAGTATTCAGTAATGGAAGTAGTAACTATTTTCAGACCAAAAAAATTCTACCTAAACTTTTTTTTTAGAACTCTAAAATACATACATAGATACATGTGTATATATATGTTTTGGCAGAAATATTCAAACACCTGCATTTACTTTAATAATTTGTTTTTAAAATATTTCCGTTCTAGGCTGGGTGTGGTGGCTCATGCCTGTAATCCCAGCACTTTGGGAGGCCCAGCCGGTTGGATCACGGGGTCAGGAGATCCACACCATTCTGGCTAACACAGTGAAACCCCGTCTCTACTAAAAATACAAAAAATTACGGGAGAATGGCCTGAACCCGGGAGGCAGAGCTTGCAGTGAGCCAAGATCTCGTCACTGTACTCCAGCCTGGGTTACAGAGCAAAACTTCGTCTCAACAAACAAACAAACAAACAGAATCTCTGTTCTAATAAATTGCTGATTAATATACATAAGCACACCTATACAAGACTGTGTCCGGAATTGTTGGGTTCTTAGTCTCACTGACTTCAAGAATGAAGCCACGGACCCCCGCGGTGAGTGTTACAGTTCTTAGACATGGTGTGTCTGGAGTCTGTTCCTTCTTCGTGAGTTCCTGGTCTCGCTGACTTCAGGAGTGAAGCTGCAGAACTTCACAGTGAGTGTTACAGTTCATAAAGGCAGCACGGACCCAAAGAGTGAGCAGGAACACGAATTATTGTAAAGAGTGAAAGAACAAACCTTCCACACTGTAGAATCAGACCGCGCAACAGGTTGCCACCGCTGGCTCCTGCAGCCTGCTTTTATTCCCTTATGTGACTCCTCCCCAACCCCCCTCCAGCCACCCACGAACCCACATCCTGCTGATTGGTCCATTTTACAGAGAGCTGATTGATCTATTTCACAGAGAGCTGATTGGTCCATTTTGACAGATTGCTGATTGGTGCATTTACAATCCTTGATCTAGACACAGAGTGCTAGACTGAAAAGTTCTCCAAGTCCCCACTAGGTTAGCTAGAGACAGAGTACCAATTGGTATATTTACAAACCTTGAGCTAAACACAGAGTGCTGATTGGTGCATTTACAATCCCTTAGCTAGACATAAAAGTTCCCTAAGTCCCCACCAGACTCAGAAGCTCAGCTGGCCTCACCCAGTGGATCCCACACGATGGTTGCAGGTGGAGCTGCCCACCAGTCCTGAGCCATGCCTGCACTCCTCAGCCCTTGAGCAGTGGATAGGATTGGGTGTCAAGGAGCAGGGGGCGGTGACCCTAGGGGAGGCTTGGGCCACTCGGGAGCCCATGGTGGGGGGTGGGGGGCTTGGGCATGGTGAGCTGAAGCTCCTGAGTCCTGCCCTGTAGTGGGGCAGCTGAGGCCTGGTGAGAATTTGAGTGCAGCCCTGGCAGTGCTGGGGGACCCGGAGCAACCTCCACAGCTGCTGGTCCAGGTGCTAAGCCCCTCAGGGCCCTGGGTCAGTGGTGCTGGCTGGCCGCTCAGAGTGTGGAGGCCCGCCCAGCCCGCATCCACAGGAACTCGGGCTGGCCTGTGAGTGCAGCATGCAACCCCGGTTCCTGCCCGCGCCTCTCCCTCCACAACTCCCTGCAAGTGGAGGGAGCCAGCTCGGCCTTCGGCCAGCCCAGAGAGGGGCTCCCACAGTGCAGTGGAGGCTGAAGGGCTCCTCAAGCGCCACCAGAGTGGATGCTGAGGCCGAGGAGGCACCGAGAGTGAGGGCTGCTGGCACACTGTCACCTTTCAAGACTTTGAACAAAAATATTTAAATTTAAAATTTGTGAGGCTAGATGTACTAAATTTTATAAAAAGGAAAGATTTCCAGAAATATTGACCCCCTTGGAGACTACCCATCTAGTGTGCATCAGCAATCACAAAGAATAAATCATTGCTTACATTGCTCTATTTTTTTCTAAGGTATTACAAAGCCGAAAATCTTCCACGTGTCCATAGAGTATCTGGTTCAAATATATTTGCCAAATATTTTTATATTACAATTTTCCTTTTGCTATTAATTTACTTGAAGTTAATAGAAACTGTCAAAAGCAGAGTTACTTTTGTTGGTGTTGGGGCTGAGGGAAAACCTCTGCTTTCCCTCTGAAGTCTCACTAAACATCACCAAAAAGTCAGGCTAATAGGAGAAAAACATACAACTTAATGTGCACAGAGGAACCTTTAGAATAAGGATGCAAAGATACAGGGAAAATAATTCACATTTCTATGCTTAGTTTCAACAAAGTATGGACAGTCGTGTAGACATGTGACTGGACAATAAGGATATGATCTAATTCTAATAGGCTTGAGTGTTGAAACCCAGCAGGATGTGTCCTTCCAGATTCTCCTTGGCCTCTCTGTGCAGCATCTTTCCCTTCTGGGTATGGGGCAGAACACTTTCTGGAATAGGAGCCTTATGACCTACAGTGATAAAGGTAGGTCATATGGTTTCTTTATGGACAGTTTTTACAAGCGAATGCAGAAGGAAAGTTAAAATAATATTTTTAGATTTTACAGTAGACCTTGTGAAAAAGCAGTTCTGGTTTCTGACTAGCTGTGGGAAAAGGGATTCTAGTTTCTATGGCTAGCCTGGGAGAAGAATGGAATTGAGAGTTAGGAGGGGAGGAGAAGGTTAGAGAAAAGCTTTTGCTTCTGAGGCTGCCTCTAAGGCTTTCATTTTGGGGTACTGTTTTCTGAGTTCCAACATTGGAAAATCCATTAGTACTATAAAATGTGGTAATCGATGTTCTCTTAACACTAAGTTGTGAAAACTGAGGGAAGCAGTGTGTATGCTTAAAGGTAATGGCTAAACGAAACAGTATGTTTAAGTTTAATCACTTTACTTCTACCATTATTGATTTCCTTTACTTCCCTTGTCTAGTATGCCACACTCAGTAACTTTTTGATCATATACCAATCAGAAATCAAACATAGGCCTTAGAGCAGGAAGAAAAATGTTCTTACCAGTTTTGGTTGGTCTCAATATTCCTGATTCCTTCTTACTAATAGCCCTTTGTAACAACTTGATTTGCTTATTCAATCATATTTTCCTTGCAAGGTGTATTTCCCCTGATCATAGCTCAGCCAGATGTGAAGTTATTATTTGGCATTTTAATGTAGGCAAGGTAAGCATCAGCTCTAAAGAAGACAGTATGGAGCTTTAACCATAATATGCATCCACGTGTTTGTCTAGCAGATTCTTAGTCGAGGCAATGCCTACTGTTGGTGAAAACAAATTATGACCCTAGTGTTTATAGAGCTTGTAATAAAACAAGGAAAACAGGAATAGTTCAGCTATAATAGTTATATAAAAGTAAGTGCTAAATTATGTAGCATTCATTATAAATGCACTCTAAGCCCATAAAGTCATCTGTTAATATTAGCTGGAGTGGTATCCTAAAGCATTAAAGTGAAATAGAAAAATTCAGAGACACAATTGCTGGATTGAAATCCCAGCTCTGCCACATGCTAACTTGGTGACCTTTGCAAAGTTTCTTAACCTTCTATGCCTTGTGTTTTTCATCTGTAAAATAGGAATAATGTTGTACTCAGCTCATGAGACAGTTGAAAGGATTACAGGAGATAATACATTTAAAGTAGTTAGCAGTCAAAAATTTGCCAGCATAATGGAACAACAATATGAGTGATAAAGTTTCAGTGAGAAATGGCCTGGCTTGTGTGATATTTCAGGATTGAGTTGACCTGAGTTTTAAGGGTTGATAGGTAATTCTTAGAGGCAAATGAATTTCATCCTCACAGAAGGTGTTCAAAGTTTTCCCTACCAGATAAATTGTCAGAAACTTGTAAAACAAGGCCATAGAAGAAGGGTGGTATATCATACAAGGGGACAGGCCCCTCAAGGATTTGGGGCCACACTGTGCCTGTAAAATAGCAGCTAACCACTGTGGCTATTATGTGCTTTATGACTTGTCCTAATAAAGAGATCCTACTTAAAACATATACTACATTTGTAAGACTTAGTGTTATATATATATATATATATATATATATATATATATTTAATTTTTTATGTTAATTAAATGGTGAAATGACAATATTTTGGATGTATTTGTTTACATAAAAATATGCTACTAAACTTAATTTTATCTCTTTTTTAAATGTGCTTACTAAAATAATTATGTGTACAGCTTGCAATATAGTTCTATTTCTCTGTGCTAGTCTAGAGCAATGTGTTTCACTTATGCCATTAATCACTATTGATTAAAGTTCTTAGACTTTTAGAAGTTCCTGGCTAACTTCTAGATATTCGACTAACAGAGATACAAGTAATTTCTGTCCAGTGGAAGAGATAACTCTAAAGATAAGTGACCGTGCAGACATTCAGCTATTTCAGAAAATATATACTAACATGACTTTGTTAAGTTGTCTCTCTATGTTAGTTTCCGTCATGGCTCTTTGAACCATCATGACATCTTACTGATTCCCTAATTAATTAGCGAGTTATGTAAAACTTTTGGCATGTGTTCACTTTCTATTTGCTTGAGAGTCATACATTTCTTTGAAAATCATACTTTACAAGTTAAACACTGAATTTGTTATAGTTGGTAATAAAAAGTTCTTTGACTATGCACATTATGGGAGAGTAATCAACAGAAGATTTTCATTATTAACTTGGTTTTGGATATGCTGCATGAATTTTGCAGGCTGCCAAACCTCTTGAGCTGCTAAAAATTTATCTGTAAATTGCATTAATAACAATTCGAGAGTGTTATGTTTAAATATGGTAATGTACTTTAATGTCCACTATGGTATTTGAAAAATAGCAATTATTCAACAAACAATAAATTTTATTGTTATTTTTAATGAACTATTTTAAGTAGAATATTCTATAAAGTTTATTTAAGTTACATACATAGAGTAGTTAAAAGAGCAGAAAAAGAAATATTGGGAAAAGCAACTTGGAAAACATAGGATGCAGAAGACCTAGAAAATTGGGTACTGGATTAAAAAGAAAAATGGGGGAATGAATTCATTAGTCAGAATAGTATTATTTAGTGACACATTAAAAAGAAGGACTATTAAAGGAAGAACAAACATAAAGAATGGTAATGCCATTGATAGAACCATATAATTGTGAAGTGGAAGGTAGTTTGCTAAGAAGCATTTCTATGTTTTTCTTACGTTGTCTTTGAAGTAGAGGGAAAACTTCTGTGATTTGAATATTTGTCCTGTCCAAGACTCATTTAGAAATTTAATTGGCAATGTGACAGTATTAAGAATTGTGACTTTTAAGAGGTAATTAGGCCAGGAAGACTCCATTCAAATGGGTAGGATTTGTGCCACTGGAAAAGAATAAGTTTGGCCCTCTTTCACCCTCTCTGCCATGGAATGATGCAGCAAGAAGGCCCTTGCCAGATGCTGGTCCCTGGATCTTAGACTTCCAGACTGTGAGATCTTAGAATTTCAGACTGTGAGAAATACATGTCTACTCATTATAAATTACCCCAGTCTCAGGTATTCTGCTATAGCTGCACAAAACAAAGAATTCAAAATGATGATTTCCAAAGTCTTCTAGAAATTCCTGTAAACACACAAGTGAAAACTTAGAGTAGCTGAGTTTCTTCGGAGATCATTCACAATGGCTTTGACAGTTAAAGCTATGAATGTATGATCTCAGGAGTGAGTCTAGGGAGATAGAATAGGGCCTTATAAATCAGAATGAAGAGGAGCCACTATAGAAGACAGAGATGGTTAAGATACACAAATATTGGGAGAAAAACTAAGTGCAATATCAACTTGTCTGGAGTTTTACCTGATATTCTCTATTAAAATAATTTGATTAATTTATATTTGCTGTTACTTCCAGAATCTGATATATATATATAAAATATCTGTTTTATAATGAATGCAATATTCCTTATATAGCAATAACTACAGTTGAACTAAAATTTGAAACCATGAGCTCATTAGGCACACTAGCTTCTGAAATCAGGAATTATCTATTAACCAACATCAGAAGTATTAAAATTCATTTTGACAAGATTTTACCTTGGAAAAAATAGGTAAAAATTGCCACATGCCTATGTTTGAAGATCTTAGTCTCTCTTAAATAATGGATTTTATATTTAATTCTATATAATTAGAAAACAAACCACATTTAGATAAAACATTTATGTCAAATCTTCAAGTTACTTCTACCAGTTCATTAGCCTAATATTCATAGCACATTAATATTTTCATATATAAACTTAAACAAACAGAAACTCTGTCTTATAAAACTGAAGGGTAAGCATCTAAGCCATTTATTCTCAAATTCAGCCATTGCTATTATGACTGCTGAGTAATAAGAACTTACTTTTTATTGAAATAGGAGAAAATTTTAAAATGCTGACATTAATGAAACATAAATATTTAATGAGATTATCTTCCCTGCATGACTGGCTTTATTTTCAATTGTTTATCTTCATTATAATTCAACAAAGTAATTCTCCTTTTATTTAGGATAATGTGTATTTACATCTATAGGTCACATGCCAGAAATTTTGGCTGTTCTCTCTGAAATTTAATTAGAGTCTCAGAAGCCTTCTCAGTAAGAAATTAACCTAACCCACTCTATTTTGAATTCTCTCAGAGAATACATGACAATGATGACTGGCATATATCCTGGATAAACATATTTTATGAAAATTGTTGTTGAACCAAAGTTATAACTTATTGAATGCAATGTTTAAATATCACAATGAAATAATCATAATGAAAAAAGCATAGGTTTCAGTTTTTTCTTTTCCAATTATTTTCAATTAATGCAATACATATTTATTTTTTAAATGGGGTTAATATTTGTGTTTCTTTAAGACAGCTTCCCTAGTGGAATACAATCAGTGTGCAAATTTGAATGGCATCATTGATCAATCATTGACAAAATGATACTATGTTTTCCTTTTATTTAGAAACTACTGTGTCCATTTGTTGAAATACCTTTTACAAATATAAGAGTATAAGGCCAAGGAAATCATAAGTCTTATGGAATATACTTTTGAGTCTTTCTACATTACCAAATTCTCTACCTTCTAATAGTACCAAGAAGTATCAGGAAGCTTAAAATATCAGAATTAATTTATTACAGTAGAATTGATACAGTAGATATCAGCTGATTTTCCATTTTTTTAATTAAAAATAAATTCTCTGGGATAATATAAAACTTAAGCATTATCAAAATTTGACAATTTTAATTTTGTTTGATCAATTTAGTTGTCTCAAAAGATAGAAAATTAAAGTGCTGTAGCAGTTAAAAATGCTTTTTTTTACATTAACAATTAGTTGATTTTCACATAATAAAAATTGTTGGCTGGGCACAATGGCTCACAGCTGTAATCTCAGCACTTTGTGAGGCCGGGGAGGGTGGATCACCTAAGTTCAGGAGTTCGAGACCAGCCTGGCCAACATGCTGAAACCCCGTCTCTGCTAAAAATACAAAAAAAAAAAAAAAAAAAAAAAAAAAAAAAAAAAAAACCAGACATGGTGGCAGGCATCCGTAATCTCAGCTACTTGGGAGGCTGAAGCAGGAGAATCACTGAACACGGGAGGTGGAGGTTGCAGTGAACCGAGATTGCACCATTGCACTCTACCCTGGGCAAGAAGAGCAAAACTCCATCTCAAAAAAAAAAAAAAAAAAAGATAATAAAGCATATTAAATTAAAATAGAATGACAGGAATCATTTGTACCCCAAACATCAGTATCATGACATATACCCAGGTAACACACTTGCACATATACCCCCGAATGTAAAATAAAAGTAAAAAAAAAATAAAAATAAAAATAAATAAATAAATAAAATGAAGATCTGACTTATTCTGAAAATTTAATTAGGCTCACCTGACCATGTTTAACCTAAAGTTTTATACATGATAACACTACATAAAAATAATGCTTTAAAACAAAACAAGCTAATAGTCTTCCACAATGCAAAGTCTTGGCCAATCTAGAAAGGTTGAGTCAATTTAATTGAGTTTTTGTCATCTCTTTTTTCTAAAATGAATGATAGAAGAATAAGGAAGAATTAAAGCACTGATTTTTGTAGCAGTGAATATCCCCAGAAAAAAACAAAAAACAAAAAACAAAAAACTTTAATTTATATCACAAAGATAGCATGTGTGTGTGTGTGTATCTGTTCCTTTCCCAAATACTAATGTCACTTTTTCAAGCCAAGAAAGGGTTGTAAAAGAGGAAAAAGAAGAGAGACTTTTTATAGTACTACTTGTTAACTACCTGCTATGGTTTGAACATGATTTGTCTTTGCCAAAATTTATATTGAAATTTGATCCTCAGTGTGGCAACGTTGGAGGTGGAACCTAGTGGAAGGTCTTTCGGTTGTGGAAGTGGATTCCTCATGAATGGCTGGGTGCCTTCTCAAACTAGTGAGTAAGTTCTCACTCTGGAGAGCCTGCATTAGTTCTTCTGGAAATGGGTTAATTCCTGAGAGAATGAATTGTTATAAAATAAGGATACCCCTTGGGTTTTCCCTCTTCGTATGTATATGTTTCCCTTTTGACCTTCTGCCATGTTATGACATAGCACCAGAAGCTGAGAAGATGCTGGCACCATACCTTCGAACTTCCTAGTCTGTAAAACCTAGAGCCAAATAAACCTCTTTTCTTTATAAATTACACATATTCAGGCATTCTGCTATAGCAACACAAAACAGTCTAAGACATTACCTTATTCCTTTCTTACATTCTTGGAGGTCAGTTACTAAAGAAGGAGCTGGTATGCCTTCTTTAAAAAAAAAAAAAAGGCATGCCAATTGTTTCTACATTTTTGCCATTCTTGCTATGTACTAAACATTACATTTCTTCTTGAAATCACATTTAAATAGTTTTTCTTCCCCATGGGTAAACCTCTTTAACACATAGTATAGGTCAACTATCCTTGTCTTTTAATTGTTAATTGTACCAGTATACAAACAAAAAAAAAAAAAAAGAAAAAAAGAAAAAAAAAATCCTTGCAATTTCAAAGGTAAATAATTTAGGTTTTATAAGTGCCTAATTTTTAAAGAGTCAAATGACCTTTTAGATATTTAATTTCTCCCCATTGTTAGAATGGAAAATATTTTTATTAAAAAAATGTAGTATAAAAATAACAGATTTCATAAAAACTTTAAAGAACTGTGGTAAATCAGTGAATTCCAATCTGTTCTTGGAAAGAAGATAATTACTTTGAAAATATTTCTTATTTTATTTTTAAGAGAAATAACTTTGTATTAGTTGTTCTCATGCTGCTATAAAGAAATACCAGAGACTGGGTAGTTTATAAAGAAAAGAGGTTTAATTGAATCACACTTCTGTGTGGCAGTGGAGGCATCAGGAAACTTACCATCATTGTAGAAGGCACCTCTTCACAGGGAAGTAGGAGAGAGAATGAGGGCAAGCAAGGGAAATTCCAGGCACTTTTAAAACCATCGGATCTTGTGAGGCTAACTCACTATCAGCAGAACAGCATGGGGGAAGCAGCCCCATGATCTGATTACTTCCACCTGCTCCTGCCCTTGACATGTGGGGATTATGGGGATTACAATTCAAGGTGAGATTTGGATGGGTACAAGGCCAAATCATATAATCCTGCCCCGACCCCTCCCAAATCTCATATCCTCACATTTCAAAACATAATCATGCCTTTTCAAGAGTCTCCCAAACTCTTAACTCATTCCAGCACTAACCCAAAAGTCTAAGTCCATAGTCTCATCTGCTACAAACAAAGTCCCTTCCACCTATGAGCCTGTAAAACGAAAAACAAGTTAGTTCCTTCCTAGATACCATGAGGGTACAAGTATTCGGTAAATAAACACATTCCAAATGAAAGAAATTGGCCAAAACAAAGGGCTATAGGCCCCATGCAAGTCCAAAATACAACAGGGAATTCATTAAACCCTAAAGTTCCAAAATGATCTTTCTTTACTCCGTGTCTCACATCCAGGTCACGCTGATGCAAGAAGTGGGCTCTGATGGCCTTGGGCAACTCTGTCCCTGTGGCCTTGCAGGGTACAAGAACCCTCCCAGCTGCTTTCACAGGCGGGTATTGAGTATCTATGGGTTTTCCATGCATGTGGTGCAAGCTGTGTGTGGTCCTCCCTTTTTGGGGTCAGGAAGAGAGTGGCTCTCTTCTCATAGCTCCATTAGGCAGTGCTCCAGTAAGGACTCTGTATGTGGGCTTCAAACCCACATTTCCCTTCTGCATTGCACTAGCAGAGGTTCTCCCTAAGGTATCCACCCCTACAGCAAACTTCTGCCTGGATATCCAGGAGTTTCCATGCATCTTCTGAAATCTAGGCAGAGGTTCCCAAACCTTAATTCTTGACCTCTGTGCACCCACAGTCTCAAAACCATGTGAAAGCTGCCAGGACTTAAGGCTTGCACCCTCTGAAGTAATAGCTGGAGCTGTACCATGGCCCCTTTTAGCCATGGCTGAGGCTGAAGCAGCTGGGATGCAGGGCAACATGTCCCTAGGCTGGATAGAGCAGAGATTCCCTGGGCATGGCCTGTGAAACCATTTTTTCTCTTCCAGGCCTCTGAGCTGATAATGGGAGGGGCTGCTGTGAAACTCTCTGACATGCTCTGGAGTCATTTTGCCCTTTGTCTTGGTGATTAACATTCATCTCCTCATTACTTATGCAAATTTCTATAGCGGGCTTGAATTACCTCTCAGAAAATGGGTTTTTCTTTTCTATTGCATCATTAGGGTGTAAATTTTCAAACTTTTATGCTCTGCTTCCCCTTGAATGCTTTGCCACTTAGAAATTTCTTCTGCCAGATACCCTAAATCATCTCTCTCAAGTTCAAAGTTCCATTCGTCTTGAGAGCAGGGGCAAAAATGCCTCCAGTCTCTTTGCAAAAGCATACCAAGAGACACCTTTATTCCAATTCCCAACAAGTTCCTTACCTTCATCGGGGACAACCTCAGCCTGGACTTCATTGTTCACATCACTGTCAGCATCTTTGTCAAAATCGTTCAACAAATCTCTAGGAAGTTCCAAACTTTACCATATATTTTTTCTTCTTCTGAATCCTCAAAACTGTTCCAATTTCTACCTGTTACCCAGTTCTAAAATTTCTTCCACATTTTTGGGTATCTTTATAGCAATGCCCCACTACCAATTTACTGTATTATTCTATTTTCGTGCTGCTATGAAGAACTACCCCAGACTGGGCAATTTATAAAGTAAACAGGTTTAATTGACTCATACTTCCACATATCTGGGGAGGCCTCAGGAATCTTACAATCATGGCAGAAGGCACCTCTTCACAGGGAGGCAGGAGAGAGAATGGGTACAAGTAGGGGAATCTGTGGACACTTTTAAAGCCATCAGATCTCGTGTGACTCACTCACTATCACTTATCACGAGAACAGCATGGGGGAAACTGCCTCCCTGATCTGATTACCTCTACCTGGTCCCACCCTTGATATATGGGGAAAAAGGGGACTACAATTCAAGGTGTGGTTTAGGTGAGGACACAGAACCAAGCCATATCAAACATCAATTTCATTGTGCAATAATTATGGAATATACAGTTTTTAAGTGGGCATGTTAAGAGCACAGAAAATTTCAAGAAAGCATTTTTTGTTATGTGGTGTTAGGACAAATCAAAATTCTAGATAAAGGTGTAATTCTGCTATTGAAAATAGATGGAAGAGATTCCCTTCTCTTTCTTTTTCTTAGACTTTATACTTTAGAAAACTTAAAATTGTAAATTGTCCTCTCTTTTTTATGTGTACAAAACCCCCTTTGAAATTTAGATAGCCCTTTTGTCAGCTGTAGAACCAAGAATGTCTTTTTCAAAGACGCTGCAACCGTATCTTTGAAATGTAAACACAGGGAAGAGACCTCCATATCTCTGATTGTGTGGGAGGGTAAGAGCCTAACTTTGGTGGACACCTTGCTCTAAGTTGCTAAAACACCTGTTTTCATAAAGATATGAGAATTCTATTTTTCCTATGGATAAAGCTAACTAGCAAACACAGACTAATACCCAAATTACCAGGTAAATCCATGGTAAACCCCAAGTGACCAATGGTGCTATCAAGTTCTCTTACTTCAATACTAGTTATTATTATCTTAAAAGCATATATGTAATTGATTTTATCTGCTTGGCTACATAAGAGTGTGAAATATCTTTCTGTCTTGGAGGATTTTTTATGAGGTGGTCAAATTCTGGTTTATATTTTATTATTATTATTATTATTATCTTTTTCTACTACCTTTGTACAGGGGACTTCTGGGTTGGAAGAGGTTTTGTTTTCAATTATATTCTCCCAACAATAGCATCTATGAAACTATCTTTGTAAGTTAAAATACAAAAACAAAGCTAAACTAAAAGTGCTTTTAAGACTAGTGCTAAGGAAATGCAATTGCAAACATAGTGAACATTCACTATTATGCAAATAATTTTTCAATCAGTGTAATATACTCAGTTTTACACTCATGATGACATTTATTAGGAATCATAGTTTCCATTGTTCCCACAAACATTAGTTAATGTTGCATTCTTATAGTTATTCTCAGTTTCAATCACTATTTAGAAATAAACAGATGTAGCAATACTATTCAAGATAACAGTAATTTAATTTAAAAAGTAATTTAATATATATAGTTTTTTAGCATTTCAGCCTCAGGGGTTTTGAAAAGAAGGTACTTAATTTGCTTTCTATTTCCACAATTAATGTGTTAAACTTCCAGAATTTATTTGATTTCCTTTCTGAGGTAACAAATCTATTATTGCATATACATGTCAATAAAATACTGGATATCTTTATCATGTAATTAGTAAGTTTCTATGAATGAATTATTTGTGTTAATTTATAGGCAATTTTTGATATACTTCATATTTAATGATATATTTAATTAGATATTGAAAACACTCTAAGATTTCTTTCTAAAATCTAATCTTTCCAGATAGAAATACTGCGTGGATCATTGCCTTATTCGAATATATATTCTGCTTGATATTTTTAAAACATATAAATATTAAATATTGAATATGTTATTTACCTAGTCATTAGTTGAAATATAGTATTAATTGGGAATTTGCCGTGAATATACTGAATATATTCAACTTTTAATTTCATTATTCGAACCTTGGTAACTTTCAACAATTTGAAGTCCTTCAGATATTTGACATTACAAAGATTTAGATCTTGATAATTTTTGTAACTGATTTTTTAATATAAAAGTTATGAAGATATGCATGATTAAGTATTTCATTTAATAGAAAAGTACAGAAGGTTTGAAGAAAATATTTTACTTCAGAATTTAATCTCACATGTGGTCAGATAATCACCTTTGAAACAGTGTTTTTGTTTTTATTTGTTTTGCTTTTTGGGAGGATGGAGGTAAAATAATAAGAACTAAAGTAGGAAATTTCTCTTCAAAATAATAATAATCAAGATTGAAAATCTGTAGTACTGTAATGCAGTAACTCAAGGTGCACTAATGTTTTATTAACTATTATAACAAGGCCACATTTACCTTAGCATTTAGTTCATTATTAAATTCACATTTTTTACATTTTGTGTGATTTGTAAGAGCATAATTTTTCCTTAAATTCCAAAATGTTTAAATTTAATTTTTAATGAATGATCCTTTGTCAAATAAAGGGTAAACACAGGCTTTTCTCAAATATTCTCAAGAAGACTCTCACTGATATGATTGGCTATACATTGCTAAGCCATAGAGTGCAGGTTTAAGTGTTGGCTAGGGCACTATTAGGTTAATTTACAGATACTATGGACAATAGCAAAAAGTGTCAAATTATAAATACATAGCTCAGGGGAAAGCGGGAAGAATTGTTTTCTTATTTTAATGTATCTCTGGGCTGATAATTAAAAAAAAAAATCCTCACATTTCTGAGATAGAAGTTATTTTCTCCTTATAAACTCCCTAAAGTGTGAAAGCACTCTCCAAGACACATACAGTTTCAAAAGTAGTATGTGAAAATGTTCAGCACAAATTCTGACTAATGAGCACCTGATCACAAAACTACTGTGCTATCTCATGAGCAATCCCTAAAAAATTAGGCTTAAATATAAAAAGATGGAAAAAAAAGCAGTCATATCAGAATCAGCAGAGACCACACTAGAAGGGAAATCGACTTCACAGAGTTAGTCCAAGCAAATCACTAAAACAAACAAAAAAGCAATGAAGCAAATGATAATAGCTACAAGTCCTGGGGAAAAGAATTAGTATCCAGAGTTGCTGCAAAATGTTATTAAAAACTCTCATTTTAGTAATAAAAAAAACATGAGACTTGCAAAGAATCAGAAAAATATTATCCATACACAGGTACAATCAGGCAACAAAATCTGTTTTTGAGAAGAATTAGATGTTGGACTTTGCACAAAAGGACTTCACAGAACCTACAATAAATATGTTCCAATTACTAAAGGAAGCTGTTTAAGTAATTAAAGAATGGTGTAATACTAAACAGTTATTAAATAGAGAATATCATTAAAGAGTTAGGAACTATTTTAAAATGGAAATTCTAGAGAAGTAAAGTAACCAAAGTAAAAAGAAAAATTACTGGAGAAGCTGCACATTAGATTGGGGCTGGTACAAGAAAGAATCAATGAACTTGAAGGTATTTTACAATCTGAAGAACAGAAAAAATAAGACATTAAAGAAAATAAAATCTCAGAGGAATGAGGACAACATTAAGCACAGTAGTATATGCAAAATTGGAAGAGCAGAGGGATAGAGAGAAAAAGAAATGAAAAATAAATTACAAATAATAATGACTGAAAATTTGCCAAATGAGACTAAAAAACACTCAATAATCTTTGAATAGAATGCCTCTTCCTCAATATATTAAAAAGCGTCTGCAAACAACCAACAATTAACATCACACTTAATGGTAAAAAAAGTTTTTCCCCAACATTAGACAAGGATATCCACTCTTGCAAATGTAGAAACATTTAAGATATGATAACTTGAGTCTACTAAAATAACTGATAATAGACTAACAGGAAAAAAACGCATACAAATTTTATTACATGCACTCTTGTGTATGAGAGGTGTACAAAATCTAAAAACTCAAAGGCAGGATACCTGGTGCTTTTCTACTATCTTAACATTACAGAAAGAACAGGAACTTGAACTGTGGCAAAGACAGATATTGGCAAAACAGGGTATGGGAGGGAGAGAAGAGGAAGATAGGCATAGGGTAAAGGCCATCTTGTTGTGTAGATGAAATCTCACAGGTAGCAGCCCTTAGTAAAAATAGATGATAAATATTTCTGTCAGATCTTTGAAGATGTGAGACTCTCAGTTAATCTCTCTTGTGTTTGGATAAGGCAGACTTCAGAGAAAGACCATTTGCATGTGGTGTTTTCTTCAATTTATTTTCTCAGCAGATGCAAATCTTCACAAAAGACAGCATTTTAGCTATAATTATTTTTTCAGCTCTTCTGAGTAGCCATCTTGAAATATGTTAAAGAAGTATACTTTAGGGTAAAATTTTTGGTTTCCTTTACCAGTTCTGTTTAACATGGCACTGTAAGTTCTAATAAGGGCAATAAGGTAAGGAAAATAAATAAATAGTATCCATATTAGAATGGAAGGAGTAATTTTATATTTGCAGATGCCATAATCTTGTATGTAACAACTCAAAAATCATACACTAAAAACTACTGATATAAGAAATGAGTTCAGCAAAATTGTAAGGTACACAATCAATATACAAACATAACATTCATAAAATAAAATTTAGAAAACAATTTTATTAAAATCTTATTAAAAGGTTAAAGTACTTTTGTTAATAAATTTAATCAAAAAAATAGAAGGCTTGTACACTGAAAACAATAAAACATTAAAAAAGAAGTAAATAGGGAAAAATTTTATGTTGATGGATTAGAAAGCAACATTATTAAGGTCTCATAACTTCCCAAACTGATCTACAGATTCACTGAAATCTCTATCAATTTCCAATAGCTTATTTGCAGAAATGGACAAGTTGATGCCAGAATTGATATGTAATTGCAAAGGATTACAAATAGCCAAATCAATCTCTAAAAAGAAGCACAGAGTTAGAGGGTTCACATAGCTTGATTTCATTAATTAGTGTACAATTACTATAATCAAAACAGTGTAGTACTGGCATCAGGATAGATATGTAGCTATACTGATACATATGTAGATATACTGAATAGATATGTGGATATAGTATATGGAACTGAAAGTCTAGAATTCAGCCCACACATCTATAGTCAGTTGATTTGGGGCAGGGTGTTAAAACTAATACTGGGGAAGGGATAGTCTTTTCAACAAATAGTGCTGGGAAAACCAGATATCCAAGCAAAATAATAATAATGATAATGATTTTTTATTTCACATTATATGCAAAATTATTTCAAGGTGATTAGAAATCTAAATGTGAGCTTGAACTATAAAACAGTTAGAAAAACATAGGAATATTAAAAATAAACAAATTGGACTTCTTCAAAGTTAAAAATCTTTGTCTTCAAACAACATGATTAAGTGCAAAGACAACACAGAATTGGACAAAATTCCTCTTTAAATCATATATCTAATTGTAATCTCCTGATGGGTTCATCTGCCCACTGCCCAGAAAAGCAAATTCACTGAGAACAGCAGATGGAACTTAAGAAACTACAATCACTAGATTAGAACGTGTTCTTGAGGATTCCAAGATATTTGAACCTTCCCACATTGCTGATGGGGTTTTAAAATGACACAGGATATTTTGAAATCAGTTTTCCAGTTCCTCAAAACATTAAATAGACAGTTAACTTATGACCCAGAAATTTCACTCCTAAGTATGTACCCGAGACATGAAAACATGTCTACACAAGAAAACGTGTGCATTATTGTGCATAGCAGTATTATTTGTAATGATCACAAATTGCAAATAACCCATGTAGGGGAAAAATTATAATTTCTTTTCTTTCTCGTTTTAGGTTCTTAGTTGAGACACTCTCCTGAAAACAAAAGTCAGATTAACAAAAGGAAAACAAACAGCGGTTTATTAATGTGCGGCGTACCCATCATGCAGGAGAGCCTTCCGTTCAAAATTGTTTCTTTCTCAAGGCAATGGCTTAGGGGCCCTACGTAAATGGTATTTTCACAAATAGGCATAAATTCTATATAGTGACAAGATCAGAGAATATCTTCAGGGTTCCAATAGGTGTGAACATGCAGGAAGGTGACTTTAACGGAAGAGTGAGTCTGCTCCTGGATCCTCTGGTGCTGCTGCCCTTAAGCTCTGTTTCTGAGCTGATAAGCAACTGGTGTAAATGGGCCTTCCTTTAGGTAGAAAAGACAGAGAGGAAGGGCAGAATGTGCCCCTGCGTTTTGGTTGTTTTCTTTAATTAAAATCTGCAGCATTAGAAAGAGGAACATTTTGGTTTCCTTCACCCAATTGTCTGTTAAATAATGAATGGGTTAATAAAATATGGTATATCCATATAACTGAATATTACTATATCAATGAAAGTAATGAAGTATTGATACATGCTATATTGTGGATGAATTTAAAAATATTTTGCAAAGGTAAAGAAACCAGTCACAAAAGACCACATATTGTTTCCCTTGATAAGAAATGTCCATATTGAGACAGAAAGTAGGCTAGTGGTTGCTTAGAACTACTAAAAAGGGTAAGATACATATTTTCGAATTGATGAAAAAGGTCTAAACTTAGATTATGATGCTAATTGCACATCTCTGAAAAACATAATAAAATATTAAATATCATAATTTAAATGAGTGAGTTTTATGATGTATGAATTTTCTTTCATTAATGTTATGTAAAAATAAAAGGAAGCACTCTCTAACGCTTCATTTAGGAATGAAATGAAAACTTTGTAAAAATACACAAATCCTGTGATTATATAAGGTTTACATATTTGCCTGAAATATTCCAAGTGTTTTCTTTCCTTGCTAAAACATATTTTATTTTTACATATCTCTAAATCTTCAATAATTCATTTGTATTGTCTTGAGTGAATCAGAAGAGGAAAACCCAAATTTTGCATTGGGAAAATGCCTGAGTGTAAAAAGTAAGGTATTTATATATTGCTTAGTGACATAATAAAGGACAAAGAAATTTTGCAGGTCAGTCATTGTAAACTCTGCTCTTGTATTTTTATAAGGCAGGCTGGAACACCCCTTGCAAGTATTTCCCTTCTTTTAGTGTACATTGGCTGGAAAAAGTTTATTCCTACAGAATATAATGTTGAATAGAAATCTGTCACTGGAGAAATTTGACTGTCTTTTCAGAAAGAATTAAGAGGTTTGTAAAAAAGACTCTATTACTTACTTTTTGTCTTAATTCTATTCTTTTCAGAGAGAAGTTTCACTGAGGTATTTTTAGAAATTAATTCAAGCCATGGTTATTTAATTAGGTTGGTGCAAAATTAATTGCGGTTTTTGCTATTACTTTTAATAAAGTAAGAAACAAGACTGAATAAGTATTATTTAATGGTCCCTTTCAGTAAAAATCAAAAGTCTTCTGTCAAGTTAGCAATGCTTTCATCATTTTTCCTCTTTACAGCTAAAACCTGTAAGTTGTGTTATCTTATGGTTTAAGATATTAAGCTCTATTTTCTTTAACATATGAAGGGAGAAATATCTAGAGAGATCTGGTATGCTCTTACCTCTGGTAGTCACCATTGGATCTTGAGGCACATATGAACCTGAGGCTGAGTAAAATGCATAGAGAACATTTGAAGAATTGGTATCTTTGATTTAGGTATTTTCTACCTACTCAAAACTGTAATTGTTTAAGGACAGCTGAAAGAATATTTAAATGCATAGTTTTATTCCAAGAATTTGTTTTCTCTTCATCTGCGTTATTATATTTCAGTATGTGTGTTCTTTTCCTAACCCTCTCTCCCTTGTCTTGAATGATTTACATTCATGCTTTACATAGCCTTGCCTACTAAATGTACACAATGCACAAGTGAGTGTGTGTGGGTAAAATAAACAACTTGGAGAATTTCCTCCATAACCCAAAATTTAATAATAAAATTACAAGAAAAAGCAATTACTCAAAGTCAACGTTTAATAAAATAGCTTAACAAATTCTAAATGTCTTAGTATGTGCTTTAAGCTATTTATTAATAAGGTCAAAGTAATATTAGCTTCTCAATTAAATCTTATATGAGAGCTTTAATAAACACAATTTTTTTTTTTTTTTTTTTTTTTTGTGAGACGAAATCTCGCTCTGTCACCCAGACTGGAGTGCAGTGGCACAATCTCGGCTCAATGCAAACTCCGCCTCCTGGATTCACACCATTCTCCTGCCTCAGCCTCCTGAGTAGCTGGGACTACCAGGTGACTGCCACCACACCCGGCTAATTTTTTTGTATTTTTAGTAGAGACGGGGTTTCACCGTGTTAGCCAGGATGGTCTCGAACTCCTGACCTCGTGATCCGCCTTCCTCGGCCTCCCAAAGTGCTGGGATTACAGGCGTGAACCACCGCACCCAGCCCAATATTTTTAATAAATCCAAATAAATAGGTGATTTAGAATATGGGTTGAAAAACAATTTGAGGGGAAAAATTCATCAAGACAATATTAGAGATTAGATAAAATGATAAAATGTTTTAGCACAGTATATCAGATAATGAATTGTGTGCTACTTATTATTTATACACATTTAATATACATTGTATTAAAATATTTATAAGTATGAAATATTTTATAATAATATATAGAGATAATTGTTTAGAGTTCTTATAATACATTTGTACTTTAAAAAATCGTCACATTGCGTATCTACTTAAACAATAATGGTTAAGGTGGGCATGAGCCAAGAACAATTTTTGGCAGTAAATATCCCCAGCTGTTGAAACTAGGAACTCTTAATCCAGTTAGTTATTAACTGCCAAGTAATGTCCAACAGTGGCACATTTCTCAAACTAAAAATTCAAGAGATATATTTATATAACGTATATATAAAATTATATTATCATCAGAGGATATAGTAGTCCAGCTATAATATATATACGTATAGTATGTATACATATAAATATATTTAACCAAGTATACTGATTATCGAGGCAATTAAATAATTTGAGGATGTAGTTTTAACTATGATTGCTAAAAATTGTGTTTACATATTTTAAACAATAACTGGCAAATATTAACGTTAAATAAAATTGAATAAAATTCAGTTGCTTTGGAAGGTTTGAGGATATTTCTATCCCAGTAACGAGTAGTAAGTATGTGTGTGTGTGTATATATATGTGCTGGAGGCAATGGATTAATATATGGGACTCACTGCATTTTAAAAAATTATCACTACGTTTTCGCTAGTTTGAGTTTCCCTAATGAATCATCTATTCTGGTTTTAAAGCCTCCTATAAGGACGTTCTGCCTTTTTTTCAGAATTATGTGGGCCAGCAATGTGTTCAGGAAGAGAAAGAAGATTGAGATTACTTAGTTTTTACTTGCTGAAAATCTAAGCAATCTAAAATTCTAGACAGCGCAATCAGGATTTTACTTAAACTTGTTACAGTCTTAACTTTGTACGTTTGTCATATATCTTCCAGTCTGAGCTCTCATTGTTCATAAAGTAGAAATCTATGTGCCTGGACTCATGTTCTTTCTTGTACCTTAAAATTCACGGGACATTGCCAATCACAACTGCCAATCTTTTAAAATTTAGTATTTTCTATTCCCTCTAATGATATTCTATTAAATTCTCGCTATCAGAGACACTTTTCTCATTTTTTCTTCCTATTTTAACACAGTATTAAAAAGACTTCCACCACGATGAGTTAAGTCATTTTACTGCAAATTTAAAAATAGTTACAAATTAATTTATAGTTAAAAATAATAGAATAATCACCAAGTGAATATTGTAGAAAAAGATCATATAGTTTCATTAAATAAGCTTCTCACATTTTGCATACATTGATTTTTATACTAATGCATCAAGAAATGAATACAAATTTGTATCAAATCCCTCTAGTATTTTCAATCTGTTACTTTCCCTCAAATAATATTCAAGCTGTTTAAGACGCTTATGAAAGTCATCAGAGCAAGACCTAATGATTATTATTTCCATAGATCTTTTAATTTAAATGTAACACAGACTTCAGCTTTCTATAGTTTTAATGATTTTTAGCCCCAAAGATTTTCCATAATCTAAACCACCTGATATAAAGAAAACAATAAATTAAATAAAAAGTTCTTCAATAAGCCAAAGTATTAATCAGGACTTTTTTCCTTCTTTTTCTTTTTTTTTTTTTGACATGGACTCTCACTCTGTCTCCAGGCTGCAGTGCAGTGGCATAATCTCGGCTCACTGCAACCTCCGCCTCCTGGGTTCAAGTGATTCTCCTGGCTCAGCCCCTGGAGTAGCTGGGATTACGGGTGTGTGCCAGGATTTTGATATGACTGAGTGTTCTTGGGTTTCATTTTATTCTGCTACTTGTTAGAACCTACTTTACCAGAGAAGGGAGACATCTATTTTCACAGTGGGTATTCTATTCTAACTTGGGCATTTCTATTCTGCCTTAAAGCACTGTTATTCAATTAGGTAACCAGTGTGGTCACTGATAGCCTGAGGTATCAATCAAAATTTTCCTACGACACTCCATTAACATCACAGCATATCGAAAGGCTAATTTTTAATGAAACTCTACCTTCGAGATTTTTATCTTAAAGACAAAAATCCATCCACCATGCTTGTGTATTCACACTTTGCAGGCATAAATATTAATTATGAATGTATTTGATTTAAAAAAGTTTGCTATAGTATAGCTGCATTGAGCCCAAACTAACAATTGTGAACATGGCTAATATCTGCTCCACCAGCCTTAGAGCAAAAAGTAGTATGAGAAATAAATTTGTGTGAAAATACAGATTTGATGCAGGGGGACATGGTGTTGTGAAGCCCAATGAGAAACCACCTCTCTTGGTTGTAGGAGGTCATTGAAGATTGCCTGGAGGAAGCCATATTCAATGGGCACATTTGTGGAATGATGTGAGCCAGGTGTGTGTGTGTCTGTGTGTGTTGGGGTTATGGGGAAGGGAGTTTGGTGTACAGGGGGAAGTTTAGGAGTTTGTAAGTGTAAAGAAAAGTGTTTTAGACATTGGAAGCAGAAAGTTAATCAACCAGATGATGAAAATTGATGTATTAGGTTGTTGCAAAAGTAATATTTTATAATAAAATTGACAGAAAACAAGCAGTCACTTAGAATAAGAGATGGTCATGATCGGGAAGAGATGAGGCTTGAAAGATGAGCAAAGATGGATTAACTTCATAGATCTTCAGATCTAGCATTTAGCATCAATTTCTTATGGTGAGCTGTCTAAAGTGCTAAATATGGAAAGCTAAGAATTGCATTACTCTAATTTTCTTGTACCTGGATGAATGTAGTTGTTTTTTTTACAAGATGTCGTTGTGTGAAATACTGTATGTGAAAACCAGGTGTTGTGAGACTTCTGCAGCTTCGGTTGGCAAGTTCTATGAAGGAAATGTTTGCATTTCTGATGCAGACTTTGGATGGTGGCTATTCACTCTTCTGACTGGTTCATCACTGTGAACGCAAATTACAGTTCCTTTGATAACCCAGTTCCAGAGTGTAGCTTTTGAAACCATCAACTAAAAGCTTAGTCCGTAGTCTTCCTTCAATATCTGCATGCATTTTGCAAGCCATTTAATACCAATAATAAATTCCGTATGTTTGAACTAGTCAGAGTGATTTTCCTTTCTTGCAGTGGAACACTGATCAATACAATGGAGATATCAAAGTAAGCAAGTTTATTTTACATCTTTTATAATTTTTATTTTTGAAAAAGGAGGATTTTTGAGTTCCATATGAGCAAAAATTCTGGCATAGTCAACACCATTTGAGAATACTAGAAGAAAAAGAAGAGAGAAGAGGCTTCTTATTTTGTATTTAGCCATTTGTAGTCCTGGGTAGTTATAAATTAACCCTACCCTAGTCATACTGCAGGTCCTTCTAATTATGCAGATAGTTGTTTATTGAGTAATTGGTTAAAAATAATATGATAAGTTATTAAAAATGATACCTCCTCTTTCCATCTTCCTCCTTATATATATATCACATTATAGATGAATCTGTTCTTTTCTAACAGTAAAGGTAAAATAAGGGAATGCTAGTTAATAAATATGTCAGAAAAGGCAATTTGGGTGACTTTGGATCTTTGAAAAGTATCACAGTATTAGAGCATTTTCCTAAAGTGTCAATGTATTTCAAATAGAAAATTAAAAAGAATAAATACATCATGGAGAGAACAGGGCAGCATGTAGTGAACAGAGTACCCAGTCATTTCTTTCATTCTTTTAGTATTTGAATGAGAGCTTAGTACTTGTATCTTTGAGAAGTAAATGGATCCTGAGTTTTTACTGACATGATTTTGTCTCTACTGCTACTGTAACTCCTTGCAAAGACCCAAAAAATATGCTGTCTTAAAGTGCCGACTATTAAGTCTCCTTTCTTATGATGGTGAAAGAGATGTTCCTCAGTCTTTATGTGGACCTTGTGGACAGGAATAGGAGACATACACAGAGACCTATTACAACAGGAAAAAAAAAAATGTAGAAATATTTCATTTTATAATGGTAGTCACCAAAAAGTAGTATTTTAAATAAATCATTGTGCTTTGTAGCCATCAGATCCAGTCTAACTTGTGCAAGTAGTAACCAACTGAACTCAGTCAAGCTTTTTACTACATGTCACTTAAGTATTGCTGTATTTACTACAAGCCTATGGTATAAAACACTGAATCTAACCAGCAAAAAATAGTATTTTCTACAATCACCTTATTAAAACGTCCTGGAACTTACAAAATAACATTCTTTAAAAGTATTTCTTTAAATTGATTCCCCACACCCACCTTAAGAAATGTGGAAATTAAGTCACATTACCTCTTATTAACAAGAAACCACAAAAAATTAAGCAGAATGAAGTTAAAGTAACAAAAACTGCAAGAGTCGAAAATAATTTCCCAAAAATAAGTGGCTCCAATTAATATCTTTCCCAGTGCCTGATTATTTACATTAACTCAAACTGGTCTTTAGAATACCTATCTTCCGGTGTCCAAAAAGAAACTCCAAAAAGGAAATGCAAATTTAATTTGTTGAGGATATCAAGGTGTTAATTTAAAGGGGCAAAGGAACTGCAGGCTGCTATCTGAAGTAGGAAGCAAAGGAACCTACTCTGTAGAATATGGCTGGGTGCCTGATCTTAGTTTTCTTATAATTGCCTAGCTTTGGACAAGATTTTGCTTGTTCATTTATTTATTCTTTTATGATTTCCTGAGCTTATGTCCTGCAGCAATTTGAGACAGTTTACAGGATTAAATACAATATAAAACAAGGAAATACATTATTTTTTAAAATGAAAACATGCTTGGATTCCTGGCCCTGGTCCTTCCCATATCCAGTTTCAGGTTTGTCCTTGACTTAGGCATTAGCTCCACTTCAGTTCCTACTTAAAGGGAAATAGGAGATCCTAGGTTCTTGAAGGTAAGAAGTGTCCAAATATCAGATGCAGGTCTCTTAAGATATTGGAAATCTGAGAAGAGCATCTTTACGTTACTTTCTATGGGACTGTTTAGTAATCTAGCTTTTTGCTGAATATGAGGTTGCTATATTTGGGGGCCATGGATCCACAGTATATAGCTGGTGGGAGTAGTAACTGATTGAAGTCAGTCAAGCTTTTGACTACATGTCACTTTAGCCTGGCATCCTACCTGCATCCTAACCTTCACACACTAATTTAGTTTATCAGATTAGCAAATAAAATATAGGATACCAGTTAAGTTTGATTTTCAGGTAAGCAACATCTTATTTCTTTGTGTTTAAATATGTCCCAAATACTACATAGGATTTTCCTTGGAATCTCAGTTTCCTCTTTCATCAAAAGATTATAGCTACACACACTTGGCAGGGTTGTTGTAAGAATGAAGAAAGAGAATGTGTTGTATGGAAACTAGTTATACTAAAACAATTATTCTCCCTTTACCTGAGAAACAAATTTAACTGGGCATTTTCTATATTATCTGATAACTGTATGCTAACTTCTAAAACATTTTCCTGATGCCGTTATTACCTACTATATGTCCCAAGTTGATAGCTATCAAAGTGCAGACTTTTCTAACTGAGACATACTTGCCTTCTGTTTTCTTTCTGGTCTTCATTAATTTATGGAAGTTGATTACTTCCCATTTCTGTGAGTGGCTTCCTCTCAATAGTATGACCTATGTCTCTATATGAATTTCCTGGACTTTCCTGCAGTTCTGTGTGTGACTGGTATTTTCCCAACATGACCAGTCTCACAAACCTCTCCCACCTGACCTGCTACTACTGCTTCACTGACATTAAGTCCTAGTTTTGTTTGGGGCAGTTCTATTAAAAGCAGCAAATAAATATGCAACATCTCCTTGGTTCCAGGCATTGTGTGAGAGATTCTGCAAATGCAAAGAGGAATAAGCCACGAACTCTATCATCAGGGACCTCACAATCGACAAAGAAGTAGGCATTAGAGTGATGATAATATTAATAACTACTTTTTTGGATATTTAGTACAGGCCAGAAACATTTTCTTCCTTGATTCTGGAACAACCCTGCCAAACGTGTAAATATCATCTCTTTAAGACAGGGAAAATTGAAATTCTGAGGATAATCATTTTTTCTAAATAAACATTTTCAATGACAGAATGAAACTGGAATGGGAGTCTTGATCTCTCACTGTAGATTGATCGTACATTGCCCTGACCCATCCTCAACTGAACCCTGTGCAGATAGCTTCTTGTGCAGATAGCTCAAAGGCGCTTCCTCAGTTCTAGGCTTTACATGACATTTCAGCTCAGCTGCTTACAGCTGTCTTGAAAATAGTCCCTGTTTCCAAATTTCACCTTTCTAGGAAGGATATTGATTATCCCAGGTCCTACAAAACATAGTATTTTGTTCTCCTGATGATAGACTCCCTGGAGTTAGTTGTCTAACTTTGGTTTTAAGAACTGGGCTAAGGAAACACAAGGTTTAAACAAATGTGGCCACTTGGCAGGCACTGTGAGCAGATTCACTGCAAGGCGGACAGGAACATTCCAAACCATGTCTAGCAAAGATGCACTTCTAAATATGGAGGTACTGGGAATTTTAAGTGCAGCACTGATATTTCAAGAGGAGCAGAAATTCAAAAATTGCTACTTCAAAAAATTCCTCGGTAGGTGTGAATTCACAGGAGTGATAAGATATCTTTACATCTCTGATGACTGCTCTAAGGATCCCGGGCATAGTTCATTTTCAGAAAGTACTAAAAGGACTTAACTGATGCAGGCAATAGAGCCCAGGTGTACGATCTTTCTCAGTATATTTTTTTATATGATTGGATATATAGTCCAATTAGTGCAAGCCCTTGAGATGACTAATATTTTACTAGTGTCAAACTTCCTTTTTAAGTGTTTATTTAAAATATGCTAAGTATTCAAATAAATAAATACACATGGCACAAATAATAGAAATGATGAGACATCTTGAAATGTGATGACATAGTAGTATTCTGTTCTATGCTGAGGCATTCTAATCCAGAATCTGAAAATAAAAGAACAGGTTATTCAGTATGTAAACATTACTTTTCAAACACATTTCAAATTATTATATACCTGCTTTTCACGCTCTCATAAATTCACATCAAATCTAGCTTAATACAGTATTTCTCTAACCAATATTTTTCCTAACATAGAGGCATTGTCGAAAGAGGAAAAAAAAAAAGGTAGGTAACTAATTCAATGAATACTTTCAAGTACTGGTACTGGTAGAATACCTTTTCTATACTCTGTGTACATGTTGAGGCAAAAAATATTAAGGGAATGAACAGGAAGAAGATTATGTAAACACAAAATATATGTATATATAGGTAATATATACACACCCGTTTGAGACAAAATAAGATTATTCCCTGTAAATATTAAAAAGCTTTCTGAGACTATGAGATAGTCATTGCAATGAACACAAGACTACATGTTCAAGCTTTGAATTTATGAAACAGATATCACATATAAGAATTTTAATGAAACTGAAAAATATGTTTTTTGGCTATTGGTGCTCTAGTTTTTCCAGGCTGCTGCTGACTATTACCACAATCAGTTGCACTGCCACATTCTCATTGCTAACATGAGGAGTCATCCTTAACATTCTCCTCCCCAGGTTGCTTGAGAAAACCAAAGCTATCAAGGCTGAGTGAGGGTATGTCCGGTTTTCATACCCAAATCTCAGACCTTCAACTAGCTTGCCTAGGAGTCTGGGAGAACAACTTTGCTGATTTGACAATAAATAAGAAAACCTTCCAGAAATTACACTGTAAATGGAAGTTTTATTGTATATGATTGATGGATCTTAAGCACCTGCTAAGTTAATAGTCAGACAGACATATCTGAAATTGATTTTTAAAGTCTGGCTATCAGCACTTTCAAAGGGATCAAATTACAAAGAAAACACAAAATTATCGGGTTTTCAGTTTGCTAGCTAAAGTTTTGAAGTTAATTGAAATTTTTAAGTTAACTCATTTCTCTCTCCCTCCTTCCCTCTGTTCCTCCTCTCCTCTCTCCTTTCCTCTTTTTTCTTTTGTTTTCTTTATTATTATTAATTTTTACTATACTTTAACTTCTGGGATACATGTGAGAACATGCAGGTTTGTTACATAGATACACATGTGCCCTAGTGGTTTGCTGCACCCATCAACTCATCATCTACATTAAGTATTTCTCCTAATACTATCCCTCCCCTTGCCCCTCACCCCTCAGCAGGCCCCGGTGTGTGATGTTCCCCTCCCTTTGCTCGTATGTTCTCATTGTTCAACTTCTACTTACCAGTGAGAACATGCAGTGTTTGGTTTTCTGTTCCTGTGTTAGTTTGCTGAGAATTATGGTTTCCAGCTTAATCCATATCCCTGCAAAGGAAATGAGTTCATTATTTTTTATGATTGCATAGTATTCCATGGTGTGTATATACCATATTTTCTTTATCCAATCTAACAGTAATGGGCTTTAACATTAAAGTAAATGTTAAACATTAAAGTAAACATTAAACATTAAAGTAACAGTCTTTTCTTTCCTGAACAGTGCTGCAGTATGTGTGCATGTGTCTTTATAGTACAATGATTTCTAATCCTTTGGGTATATACCCAGTAGTGGGATTGATGGGTCAATGGTATTTCTAGTTCTAGATCTTTGAGGAATCACCACACTGTCTTCCACAATGATTGAACTAATTTACACTCCCACCAACAGTGTGAAAACCTTCCTATTTCTCCACATCCTCTCCAGAATCTGATGTTTCCTGACCTTTTAATGATCACCATTCTAACTGGCGTGAGATGGTATCTCAATGTGGTTTTGATTTGCATTTCTCTAATGACCAGTGATGATGAGCTTTTTAAAAAATATGTTTGTTGGCCTCATAAATGTCTTCCTTCGAGAAGTGTCTCTTGATATCTGTTGCCCACTTTTTCATGGGGATGCTTGTTTTTTTCTTATAAATTTGTTTAAGTTCCTTGTAGATTCTGGATATTAGCCCTTTGTCAGATGGATAGATTGCAAAATTTTTCTCCCATTCTGTAGGTTGTCTGTTCACTTTGATGATAGTTTCTTTTGCTGTGCAGAAGCTTTTTAGTTTAATTAGATACAATTTGTACAATTTTGGCTTTTGTTGCTATTATTTTTGGTGTTTTAGTCATGAAGTCTTTGCCCATACCTATGACCTGAATGATATTGCCTAGGTTTTCTTCTATGGTTTTTATGGTTTTAGGTCTTACATTTAAATATTTAATCAATCTTTAATTAATTTTTGTATAAGGTGTAAGGAAGGGGTCCAGTTTCAGTTTTCTGAATATGGCTAGCCAGCTTCCCAACACCACCCTGTTTAATGAACAGGGAATCCTTTTTCCATTACTTGTTTTTGTTAGGTTTGTCAAAGATCAGATGATTGTAGATATATGGCATTATTTCTGAGGCCTATGTTCTGTTCCATTGGTCTATATACCTGTTTTGGTACCAATGCCATGCTGTTTTGGTTACTCTAGCCTTGTACTATAGTTTGAAGTCAGGTAGCATGATGCTTCCAACTTTGTTCTATTTGCTTAGGATTTTCTTGGGTATGTGGGCTCTTTTTTTGTTCTATGTGAAATTTAAAGTAGTTTTTTATAATTCTGTAAAGAAAGTCAATGGTAGCTTGATGGGAATAGCATTGAATCTATAAATTACTTTGGGTAGTATGTCAATTTCCATGATATTAATTCTTCCTATCCATGAGCATGGAATGTTTTTCCACTTGTTCATGTTCTCTCTTATTTCCTTGAGCAGTGGTTTGTAGTTCTCTTTGAAGAGGTCCTTCACATCCCCTTTAAATTGTGTTTCTAGGTATTTTATTCTCTTTTTAGCAGTTGTAAATGTGAGTTCACTCATAATTTGGCTCTTAGTTTGTCTATTATTAGTGTAAAGGAGTGCTTGTCATGTTTGCACATTGATTTTGTATCCTGAGACTTTGCTGCAGTTGCTTATCAGCTTAAGTTTTTGGGCTGAGGCGATGGGGTTTTCTAAATATACAATCATGTTATCTGCAAACAGAGACAATTTGACTTCCTCTCTTCATATTTGAATACCCTTTATTTCTTTCTCTTGTCTGATTGTCCTGGCCAGAATTTCCAATACTATGTTGAATAGGAATGATGAGAAAGGGCATCCTCATCTTGTGCCTTTTTACAAAAGGAATGCTTCTATCTTTTGCCCATTCAGTATGATATTGGCTGGGGGTTTGTCATAAATAACTCTTATTATTTAGAGATACGTTCCATCGATACCTAGTGTATGGAATATTTTTAGCATGAAGGGTGTTAAATTTTATCGAAGACCTTTTCTGCATCTATTGAGATAATCATGTGATTTTTGTCATTGGTTCTGTTTATGTGGTGGATTGAGTTTATTGATTTGCCTATGTTGAACCAGCCTCGCATCCCAGGGATGATGCCAATTTGATTGTGGTGGATAAGCTTTTTAATGTGCTGCAGGATTCGGTTTGGCAATATTTTATTGAGGATTTTCGCATCAATGTTCATTGGGGTGTTGGCCTGAAATTTTCTTTTTTTGTTGTGTCTCTGCCAGGTTTTGGTATCATGGTGATGCTGGCCTCATAAGATGAGCTAGGGAGGATTCCTTCTTTTTCTATTGTTTGGAATAGTTTCAGCTCCTCTTTGTATCTCTGGTAGAATTCGGCTGTGAATGTGTCTGGTCCTGGACATTTTTGGTTGGTAGTCTATTAATGACTGCCTCAATTTCAGTGTCCAGGAATTTATCCATTTCTTCTACATTTTCTAACTTATTTGAGTAGAGGTGTTTATAGTATTCTCTGATATTAATTTGTATTTTGTAGGATCACTGGTGATCTCCCCTTTATCAATTTTTATTGTGTCTTTTTTGACTCTTCTTTCTTTCCTTTTTTATTAGTCTGGCTAGCAGGCTATTTTGTTAATCTTCTCAGAAAGCAGCTCCTGGATTCATTGATTTTTTGAAGAGCTTTTCGTGTCTCTATCTCCTTCAATTCTGCTCTGATCTTAATTATTTTTTGTATTCTGCTAGCTTTTGAATTTGTTTGCTCTTGCTTCCCCAGTCCTTTTAATTGTGATAGGGTGTCAATTTTAGATATTTCTTGCTTTCTCGTGTGGGCATTTATTGCTATAAATTTCCCTCTAAACACTGCTTTAGCTGTGTCCTGGAGATTCTGGTATGTTGTGTCTTTGTTCTCATTGGTTTCAAATAACTTATTTATTTCTGTCTTAATTTCGTTGTTTACCCACTAGTCATTCAGGAGCAGGTTGTTCAGTTTCCATGTAGTTGCATGGTTTTGAGTGAGTTTCTTAATCCCAAATTCTTTTTTAGATTGCACAGTGGTCTGAGATACTGTTTATTATTATTATTATTTCCTCTCTTTTGCATTTGCTGAGGAGGGTTTTACTTCAAATTATGTTGTTGATTTTAGAATAAGTGCTGTGTGTTGCTGAGAAGAATGTCTATTCTCTTGATTTGAAGTGGAGAGTTCTGTGAATGTCATTAGGTCCACTTCCTTTTTATTTTCAATTTTATGATTAATGCTAGGCAGAAAACTGAGCTCCATACATAGATTGATCTCCTCATAATTTTCTGTCTTTTCCTGGCAAGGTTTGTCTTAAGTAATATCTAATACTTTATCATTGAGGTCTTCCAGTCTCAAGGACTTAGAATACATTTTCCATCAGTGCAAATTTCTAGTTGTTGGGTTTTACAATTGGACAGTGAAAATCTCTTAAGGAACTGAATCTTCACATTAATGTGGAGGTGATATTGGGGGCTTATCACTGGGCTTTTGGGTTACATCACTGGCAATTTGTTGTAAACACTGCTCACTTAAGCTCAGAGCATATTCTTTTAGGAAAATTGTTTAATCAAGTAGTGAAACACGGCAGAAAAATAGCATGTTATATTCAGAAAACCATGTAAACCTCATTTAGTCCATTTCTGTACTCCAGATACGAATCTCTTTAAAAGAGCATTGAATATTAATAGCTAATGCTTTGTTTATATAGCTCCACTGAATTCTTATAGATGATAGAGATTCTATTTTCAATAGCATGTTTGACAAAAGAAAACAAAACTAGTTTATTAACTAAATTCTCACGTATAATTTACAGTGTATAATCAATAGATTGTTTTGAAACATTGTGTGTATAAAAGTATATTATTTGCACTTTTAACTTTTAAGAATTAACATTTGATTAGGTTACACTGATTACCTTCAGCATAACTTTAGAAAAATGGAGATTTTTTTTTCTTGTAATAACATATTTCTTATTAATACTATTTGGGGGTGTTTTTTTTATAATTTTCAGGATACATTCTCAACATATTCTCGTTATAGAGAAAAATAATTTTTAAAAATCAGGATGGTATTTTTTTCCAATTACTTATTTTTTTTCAATTTCTATTTTACCCCTTTTTAAAAAATTTCAACTTTTATTTTCGATTCAAAAGATATATGTGCAGGTTTGTTACATGGGTATATTGCACGATGCTAAGGTTTGAAGTATGAATGACCCCGTCATTTAGGTAGTGAGCATAGTAGCCAATAGACAGTTTTTCAACCCTTGTTTCCCTCCCTCCCTTTCATCTCTGGTAGTCCCCAGTGTCTGTTTTCTGACAGGATGGTATAATGTTAAATAGACTGCCTGCTTCTGTATCTTGACTTCATATGTATTCATTTCATGATTCTTTTTGGCAAGTTACTTAACCTCCCTGTACTTCAACTGTAAAGTAGAGAAAATATTACTTACCTATTTGCCATTTATGGGAGAATTAATTCATGTATAATGAATATATTATAAAAATGCCTAGGATAGATTAAACTCTTACTAACCCAGGTAGTATCTTCTCCATTTAGTTTATCAAGTGGAAGAGGGCTAATATAGGGTCAGCTTGTCTTTTTATAACTACATGATGATATTTGATGATGATGATAATGATGTTAATACCTTTCAATTTTGTTTGGTTAGAAGTAGTAGATATTAAAAGTATGTTCAAAACTGGTATACAAACATATCTTGAAAGAATAAATGAAAGGAAATATTTCATCACTGTGGGATTTGAAGAGGCAGAAGCAACAAATTAGACTGAAATTATTAAATAAAGCTCAAACCCTTAAGCAATACTACATTAGGTAAATGAAAGCATGAATCTGACTTACCCATATTTATAACAATGGTACTATATTTATACATTGAATATCTGGGTGGGCCAGGGAATACTTCTTGAAAGTAACACAAGAAGAATCTTAATGATTCACTGTGATGGTCAATACTGAGTATCAACTTAATTGGATTGAAGGATGCAATATTAATCCTAGGTGTGTCCATGTGGGTGTTGCCAAAAGAGATTAACATTTGAGTCAGTGGTCTGGGAAAGGCAGATCTACCCTTAATCTGGTGGGCAATATCTAATCAGCTTCTAGCAAATATAACACAGGCAGAACAATGTGAAAGGAGTGATGGTCCTAACTTCCCAGCCTACATCTTTCTCCCGTGCTGGATGCTTTCTGCCCACATATGCCGGACTCCAAGTTCTTAAGTTTTAGGACTCAGACTGGCTCTCCTTTCAGCTTGCAGACAGACTGTTCAGTGATCTATATCCTATTAGTTCTGTCCTTCTAAGAGAACCCTGACTAATACATTAACTAAGAGGGATACCCACCTATAAAAAGAGCACTCTAAGCAAAGTCAATACCAATCCAATCCAAAATTGTGCCAAGAAAGATGGTAGACCTTTCTGGAAATGAGTAGTAGTTTGTGAGAGTAGGTATGCATTTGGGGAGAAGGTTGAACTTAGAAAAGAAAATGAATAGGTCTCAACTCCTGAATATCTGATACATCGTGGTGCAAATTTTATCCTGAAGTGAGCAGTGATTAAATGATTTACAGTAAGGAACTGATAATGATGTTTGCTTTTTCGGAATATCACTGTTAAAGAAATTTGAAGTGTATAATACTAATGACAGGGAAACTAGGAAATAGTTGCGGTAATCCAGATAACAAATCAAAAGAGTCTGAACCAGATTTGTTGGACTACTGAATTCAGAGAACAATGAAATCTTGTATTCTAAAATATATTTAAAATAATTAACATTAGACCAGGTGTGGTGGCTCACACCTGTAATCCCAACACTTTGGGAGGCCAAGGCGGGTGGATCATTTGAGGTCAGGAGTTTGAGACCAGCCTGGCCAACATGGTAAAACTCTGTCTCTACTAAAAATACAAAAATTAGCCAGGCGGTAGTGGTGCACACCTGTAATTCCAGCCACTTGAGAGGCTGAGGCAGGAGGATCTCTTGAGTCTGGGAGGCGGAGGTTGCGGTGAGCCACGATTGTGCCACTCCACTTCAGTCTGGGTGAGAGTGAGACACGGCTTCAAATTAATTAATTAATTAACATTAATATTAACAATATTTATAAGTTTGGTTAACTTGTACTTTAAAAATAAACAGTAAAGATTTTACATTCAAAAAGTACACATCTAGAGAGCAAGTTCACACAAATGTGGTTGAAAAGTTATCATGTTTTTAAGCTGGATTTTACTCTCATATTAATCAGTTTTGTGTCATATTGCTGATTTTTATTAAAATTGTCATGTTTTTCTCTAATCTGTTTATGGACTTACAGAGACAGAGCGGGGCTCATCTGCTTACTCTTGATGCTCTTGAAGGGTAAACAAAGCTCCATGTTAAAGAATTACGGGGATATTCTTGACATAATACTTGATTGAAAAATACTTTCTCAGTTTACATAGGGCCACAACAACCGCTAAAATGTGAAAGAACAACCAGCAATTCACATTCCATAGAGAGTCCAGGAAGGCTGTCTCTGGAACCACAGAAGATGCTTAAACTCAGTCACCAAACCAAAATTGAGACAGATGCAGATGTAGGTATGCCAGAGTTAGTTCTTGAATCCTGAAAGATTGTCAGAGCCTTCCATTTACAAAAGGTTACAGAAGAAAACAGGAAGGACTGGATTTAAAAAAGAGCAAAGGCCTTAACATCATGAGGTTCTTTTAATGGCCAGAACTGCAAATCACAGACTGCACATCACAGGATGATTGCCTTGCACTATCAATTTGTAAATTCTAATAGTATAATAAAATTTTTCAGTGTTTTGTACCTCTTTTTAAAGGGAATTTACAAATATTTTATGATCATATTTCCTTTGGAATCTAATACTCTTAGCAAAGCAGCTACTGTCTTAATCTTTTTAAATCCTTGTGCAAAACTTTATAGATACACGTGAAATTCTTTGGCAGGCTGTCTGAGCTCTAGTCCTCTCAGAAAATGTGTAGAACTTTTTCTTTAAAGTTGCACTTGCTGTTTTATTGAAGGGAAAGCATCATAGAACCATATTTTCTGAATTATTTTTGAACTTTTGGTCACGTTGGCCAAAGACCAAAAGCTTCAGAGGTTTTTTTTTTTTTTTTTTTTTTTTTTTTTTTTTTTTTTCTGGAAATGAAAGAGGCAAATTGCTAGAGTATGAGAAAAATGTAAAGACATTGATTAAGCAGTAAGAATGTTATTTAGGCAATATGTAAAAAAGAAAGGGAGAAAAACCTGATTCATTATATCCTGGTATCCTAAAATCTGTATTGAGAATTTAAATTTAGATGATTTCTATTTATGAAGTGTTTATTGTGTGCCTTTATTGCAAGACTTTGTAGATATACTACATGACTTATTTTCCACTAATCATTTTCATGAATGTATAATATAGAGTGGATAAATAGCCCATGATTACACAGCTACAAATATAAAGAGTGGAATTTGACACTAGATCTGTCAAATGCCATAATATATTTATAGATAATGCAGTCAATAGTAACTATCCAAATAATATTAATATAAGAGAGCATGGTGGTGTAAGAAGAGGTGAATATGGTACACAGTTGTGTTGGATGATGATCTTGCCTTTGGAGCAATGCATATTTAAGCAACTGTTATACTATGCTGAAGTGCCATTAAAAAACAACCAAAACAATGTATAGATAAAACGTTTTAGACATTCAGAAGAGGGAAATGTGTCATTAGAATAGATGACAAATGAACTAGTTCCTAAAATATGAAAATGTGGATATCTGGAAGAAGGCTTCTCTAGGTGAAAATATAGTAATTATACAGAATATTAGATCTGGTAAATAGTATGGCATGTATGGTGAATAGAGTTAGTTAGATTTGACCAGAGGAGAAAATGCATAGTGAGTGGAACTGAGATAAGAAGTAGATTGAGCAAGATTGCCAAGGGTCTTCAGAGTCAAGGAAAGAAGTGTAGAATTTCTTCACAGGCCATTACGGTATTAAAGGTTTATGAGTCATATTTATTACTTTCTTGTGGTGTAGTTATAGATATATTATCTATAAATTGTTCCTTTGAAACCATTCTTGGGAACTGTATTCTTTGATTCTTTTTAAATCAAATTGTATGCAGAACCCCCATTTACACAACAAAAAGTTTTAAGTGCCTCTTTTGAATGAATACTTGTTTGCCTCTGAGAAACACACTTTGGAAAGCCTTTGATATGGGACATATATTATTTTCCTTGTGTTTCAGAGCATGGTGTACTGAAGCAGAAAAGGATGCCCTTCAATCTGATAGAAAAACACTACATGAATCCCTGTAAAACTCCAAAAATTAAACTAGGAGCTGTGTCAACCTGCTCCCTGTTTTACATCCATGTGGGAGGGTCTACAAGCACTCATGTGGACAGTAAGTGGGGGTCAAGTGCAGTCAGTACACCCTGCTGTTGGCAAGGGCCCAGAGTAGCAGATGTTCCTTTGTATGAGGATTAGCAAACAGGAAAAAATCAACATGAGATCTATAAAAATTAAGCACCATAAAGAACCAAAGAGTATTACCCTGAAAAATAATTGCAAAAATAAATCCTACTTCTAAAAATCACTTTCTAAACCAAGTAGAAAAGTGGTCTGCTATGTTCATAAGGAGGTATTAAAAAATGTGACCACTGATACAGCTGACATTTGTGTAGTGTTTACTATGTGCCACTTTGTAAACATACATACAAGTATGTGTGTATTTATATAAATATATAAAGTGAGCATGTCACTAGTCTACAGCTTGATCATGCTTTTACAAACTGACTTATGGAATCACAACCAGATAAATGGAACGTTATCATGCTCTACCAGTCCCTTTTGTTTTCCCTTTCTGTTGCTACTTTATCCCTTCCACATGCTCACCAATGTAAACCACTCCTCTCCAACAGTGTAAATTAGCTTCATATGTTTTTACTTTTACACCACTTTTGTAAAGTGTAAGTTGAACTTTTTGCTCATTTTTTCATTGTTGGATTATCTGTCTTATGGATTTGCATAATTTTTATATGTACTGGTTACAAGTATGTTTGTCTGATGTAATGTATGTATTTTGAGTATCTTTTCCACTCTTTAGGATGCCTTTTCACCCTTTTACTGGCTACTTTTGGTAATCCTAGTTTCTTAATCTTGATATACCTGATTTAATTCTTTCTTTTTTTTTTTTGTTCACACTAGGTGTCTCTGTGTATCTGTTTAAGAAATTTTTGCCTACACTGAAGTCACAAGACTGCTGTCCAATGTGTTCTTAAAAAAGTCTTATCACTTTACTTTTAACATTTAGACCCGTGAGAAGTTTGGAATTGTTTTGTGTTTACAGTGTTAGATAAGGTTATCCAACTAACACAATCATTTGTTGAAAGTATTTCTGTACATGACTTTACTCTTGCCTTTGTAATAAATCAGTTGATTATATATATATGAGTCTGCTTCTGGAATCTCTATTTTGTTTTATTGGTCAGTGTCTGTCTGTTGTTTTAACTACTTCACAGATATTAAGCACCTTTATCCTCACAATGACACAAAAAATAATGATTACTATTAACCCCATATTATAATTAAGGAAACAGAGGCAGTGAGATGTTAAGTAACTTGTCAAAAGTCACATTGCTGAGAAAACAGCAAATCCAATCATTTAAGCTCTGGTAGACAAAATGCAATCTGAGCTATGGGTTGAAATGGGAAGAAAGTAGATTGAAGAAATGATTGTGAGAAAATAAAAAATAGCAAAAGAAATTTATACACTAATAATAATTGTGAGGTATAAAATTAAGAGGGCATAAAACGCAATGTTCTTTCAACTTCATCCATCTATATTTCCATTTCAAGATAAACCTCATCCTTATCTTTTGGGACCTTAACTCACCTATATTATTTCTGTAGAGAAATTATATACTTTATATGATCAACCTTGAAGGAGAGGTCAAATAAAAAAACTGGAAAGTAACTGTAGATATTAGCAAGATCAGTTTTACTGAAATTAGGTTGAAGGCAGAAGCCAGATTTCCAGATATTTTAGGAGTTGATGAAAAACGAAAAACAAACAAACAAACAAAAATTTAGGAGTTGATGAAAAGCAAAAAAAAATAAAAAAAAGTGGGGGGGTTGGGCATTTAAAAATACCTGACTATGAGGACCATGAGGGAAACTAGTGTTTAGATGGAGTGGTAGGTTAAAAAGAATATTTCTTTTTTTCTTTTTCTTTTTCTTTTTTAAAATTTTTTTGAAACGGAGTCTTGCTCTGTTGCCCAGGCTGGAGTGCAGTAGCCTGATCTTGGCTCACTGCAACCTCTGCTTCAGATGTTCGAGCAATTCTCCTACCTCAGCCTCCTGAGTAGCTGGGACTACAGGCACATGCCACCACACCCAGCTAATTTTTGTATTTTTAGTATTTTAGTAGAGACAGAGTTTCACCACGTTGGCCAGGATGGTCTCAATCTCTTGACATTGTGATCCACCCTCCTCAGCCTCCCAAAGTACTGGGATTACAGGCGTGAGCCACCGAGCCCAGCCTGGTTAAAAAGTATATTTCTAAAATTATTTTGTGTTTTGTTCCTAAATACTTGGAAAGAAAAGGTGCTGATGCAGAAAAAGATGAAACAATAGGGGATACTTATGTCTGCAAATTCTATATGGCTACTTTATGCCATTTGTGCTGTCTAGGGAATAAAGAAACAAAATCATAGGTCACTTAAATTTTACATTTAAATGAGACAAACTTTAAATGATAAGAAGAAAACAGAAATCAGTTTTTGAATTATTTAGAAATATCACAGGAGATGAAACTGCTTAATAGTTTCCACTGTGTAGATAATGCATCATGATCAATAAATAAATGCTACCCTTACCTTAAGAGCAAATATAGAGATGCATTATTGAAGAGGATTAAAATTGGCTGCCTTCATTATTCCTGCAAATTTAATGGTATGTGTATGTCTTAGAAGCCATACTTAAATTTTATTATGGCTCATTTTAATTGGAAGAAAGACGAGTCAAAAAAATTTTATATAGTTGTTCTTCAGAGATTTTATTAGTTTTAACTAGGGAAGTTTCTCTCATTCTGCATACTGAGAACTCAAGACTTGTTTGGATCCACAAAGAATTTGGGCTTTTTGGAGGAACCTAGTGAATAGAACAAGCCTCTCAGGAAGTAGATGTTTAGATTCAGGTCACCCAATGTTAGAAGAAAAGATACATTCCATTCACCTTTGCTATTTATTTTGGAACAATTTTAATTTGGAAATATTTCAGTTCATAAGAAGAATTAACATAATAGCTACTTAGTAGTCACTACTGAGATTAAATAAACTAAACGTAGGCTTAGTTCTGTCTTACTTTTATTTATTTATTTATTTATTTATTTATTT
>NW_012101336.1:235270-282725 GCF_000951045.1 Mandrillus leucophaeus
TTTTTTTTTTTTTTTTTTTAAATAAAGGTCAGTTACACATCATGGAGGTTTGGTATACAGGTTGTTTAGTCAACCGGGTAATAAATATAGTACCTGATAGGTAGACTTTGATTCTCATTCTCTTTGCATTCTTCACTCTCAAGTAGACCCCAGTATGTTTTGTTTCCTTCTTTGTATCCATATGTATTTGATATTTAGCTCCCACTTAAAAGTGAGACCATGAGATATTTGGGTTTCTGATTCTGTGTTACGTCACTTGGTATAATGGCCATTGGCTCTATTCATGTTGGTGCAAAGGACATGATCTTGTACTTTTTTATTGCTGCATAGTGTTTCATGATTGATTTGTATTTCCCTGATTATTAGTGTAACTAAGCATCTTTTCATAGCTTTATGGCTAGCGCATTTGGTGGTGGTGGTGGTGGTGGTGGTGGTATGTGTGTGTGTGTGTGTGAGAGAGAGAGAATGAGAAAATTTCCTGTTGATAGGCTTTCCGATTTTCACTTTTTGAATGTTTGATTTGTCCTGATTGGTTATTGTTGCTTTCAGAATTAAAACAAAAGCATTATTATATATTCTAGATACCAATATTGCATTTGTTATTAAAATGTAAATATATGTTCTCAGTTTGTAGCATGTTTTACTTCTTTTTTTATTAAAATGTTAATATATTTTCCCAGTTTGTAGCATGTTACAAAACTAAAGACGTTTTTGTATTTTAGTGTGACAATATTTATAATCATTTTCTGTAGGTTTTTGCTTTTTGTCACAATATTTAAAAATCTTTTCTACACCAGTGTAATAGGAATTATCATAATCATCTCAAAAATTTTTTAGCAATAAAGAATTTTTATTTTTTTATTTTTTTATTGTACTTTAAGTTCTAGGGTACATGTGCACCACGTGCAGGTTTGTTACATATGTATACATGTGCCATGTTGGTGTGCTGCACCCATTAACTTGTCATTTACATTAGGTATATCTCCTAATGCTATCCCTCCCCCCATCTCCACCCCACAAAAGGACCTGATGTGTCATGTCCCCTTCCTGTGTCCAAGTGTTCTCATTGTCCAATTCCCACCTATGAGTGAAAATATGCAATATTTGGTTTTTTGTCCTTCCAATAGTTTGCTGAGAATGATGGTTTCCAACTTCATCCATGTCCCTACAAAAGGACATGAACTCATCCTTTTTTACATTTTCTTAATCCAGTCTATCATTGATGGACATTTGGGTTGGTTCCAAGTCTTTGCTATTGTGAATAGTGCCACAATAAACATATGTGTGCATGTGTCTTTATAGTAGCGTGATTTATAATCCTTTGGGTGTATACCCAGTAATGGGATGGCTGGGTCAAATGTTACTAAAATCAATTTGCAAAAATCACAAGCATTCTTATACACCAATAACAGACAAACAGAGAGCCAAATCATGAGTGAACTCGCATTCACAATTACTTCAATGAGAATAAAATACCTAGGAATCCAACTTACAAGGGATGTAAAGGACCTCTTCAAGAGGAGCTAAAAACCACTGCTCAATGAAATAAAAGAGGACACAAATGGAAGAACATTCCATGCTCACTGATAGGAAGAATCAATATCATGAAAATGGCCATACTGCCCATGTTAATTTATAGATTCAATGCCATCCCTATCAAGCTACCAATGACTTTCTTAACAGAACTGAAAAAGCTACTTTAAAGTTCATATGGAACCAAAAGAGAGCCCGCATTGCCAAGACAATCCTAAGCCAAAAGAACAAAGCTGTAGGCATCATGCTACCTGACTTCAAGGTATACTACAAGGCTACAGTAACAAAAACAGCATGGTACTGGTACCAAAACAGAGATATAGACCAATGGAACAAAATAATAATTTTACATCTTTAATTTTTCCTATGCTTAAGTGTTTTTGTATGTATAGTTTAAGCTAGAAATGTTTTCTCCTATTTTGATATGCAGTTGTTGTAATGCCATTGTACCTTATCTTTTATGTTAATGCATCTCTTTTTAATTTGTTTTATTACACCCAAAAATATTTGAGTACCTACCATATTCAATACACAGTGCTAAGTGATAGAAAGAAGAAATAAATATGAACAATACATGGTTGAAAATCAGTTTTTACAAAACTTTCTGAGCCCAGTGATGACTTGGATGGTATGATAGAATGGGTAGTGGTAGGAAAGTTTATTTTCAGTTTCTGCTTCAAATTTTTATTACCTGCATTTTCAGCCCCCATAAACAAAGCTTAAAACAATCTCAGAATATTTTATCATAATTAAATTTTTTTCAGAATGATTTTGAGCTAATTTCAAGGAAATCAATATGCCTGGAATATTTACAGTTTCCATTTATTTTAATTTCAAATAGATTTGGAAATTCATCATATTTTCTTTCTTGAAGATCTTTAATCTCTAGGCATAACCCTTATGCTAGTATCCTTTTCCATTGGTTGCAAAATAATTACTCCTGATGTCTCATCCTCACTTTAATTTCCCACTTTAACCACTTTATTTCCCTTGAATAAGAAGTTATTTCTCTACTATCTTACTTTAAAAAAAAATAGATTTCACTACTTTGCTTCTCAAATTTTTGAAAACACTTCATACACACCTCCCTCTCCTTCATCTTCCAAATTTAGAGTTACCCCACCAACCACTCTAACTACCATGTGTCATGCATGCATTGCATTCTTTCTATAGCTTTCTAGGTGCTACTGAAATAGTCTTCAGGGTGTACATTTCCTCTGTAATCTTATTCTCATCTCATGTTTCCTGTTACCACTGCCAAATTAATATTCTTAAAACTTTTACTTGATCATTTAAATCTAATGTTTAACAAATTAAATTTACATCAAATATATAGCAAACATTGTAATAAGTTATTCGGAAAGCTTTGAAACCTAGTCATTATTTTGATTTTTCCCCTAAATCTATTCTTCTTACTATTCATCGATTAACCTATACATAGTATTATATTCACTGGATTCTCCAAATATACTATGCTAAAATAATTTAAAGCCCTCTTCAAATATTACTTGCTTTTAACGTTTTTTCCAATACTTTGGTTTATCGGATCATTCTCTTTCGTATTTGTGGCACTTACTTCTTGTACAAGGCATGAACATTCTTCTCTTTCTCATGTCTTCTTTTTGTCTTTTCTTTATTTTTTTAAAATGCTGCATAACTTTTAAGCATTAAAATGTTTTCATGAGATGCATTTACAAAACAAATCTACCAACAATAAAAACAAATATATGCAGGACAGGCACAGTGTCTCTTGCCTGTAATCCCAGCACTTTGGGAGGTCAAGGTCTGTGGATCGCTTGAAGTCAGGAGTTTGAGACCAGCCTGACTAACATTGTGAAGCGCCATTGCTACTAAAAATATACACACAAAAAATTAGCTGGTCATGGTGTCATGCAACTGTAATCCCAGCTACTCAGGAGGCTGAGGCAGGAGAGTCACTTAAACCTGGGAGGCAGAGGTTGCAGTGAACTGAGATAGTGTCACTGCATTCTAGCCTGGGCGAGAGAGTGAAATTTTTCTCAAAAAAAGAAAAGAAAAGAAAAGAAAAAAATGTAGACCAAGTGGATGTAGACTCAATATGCACAGTGCTTTTTACAAATATTTTAAATTAACGTACTGTAATTAACCACATTAATAAAATAAGAGAAAATAATGCAATCATCTCAATGATTACAGAAAAGGTATTTGCAGAATTCCACATTGTTTTTTAACAAAATTTTCAAAAAAGAGGGAAAACATTTTGCAATTTAGAAAAGGGCAGTTTTGAAACAACTTCAGCTGGCATCATATGCATTAAAGAATATCTGAATTTTTTTTCTCTAAAATTTGGAATGAGATAAGGATTTCTGTTTTCATTATTCTAATCAATATTTTACTGGACTTCCAAGACAGTATAATAAGGAAACAAAAAGAATAAAGGAATTAAATATTGAATTGGACTGGATTATTGATTTTTCCCTTAAAAAGTAAAATTGTATTTATTCATAGAAAACATTGTATATTACAAATATCTTGAGTAATTTATAAAAAATCCCAAAATCAACAAGTGAATTTTGTAATATCATAAGTATAAAAATTAACATACAAAAATACATTGTACTTCTAATACTAACAATAAACAAATAGAAAATTATATTTAAAAATAGGACCACTTACAGCAGCATCAAAATACTAAATATTCAAAAAATAAGAAAATATTTCCACGACCCTTATATTGAATTATTTCACTTATGCGTTTTTATTTGTTTATTTTTATTTTTTTATTTTTTTAAATTTTAATAATACATTTTATTTAATCTAACAGATTCAAAACATTTTTATTTCAACATCATTATGTATTGAAAATATTTTTTTTTTTAGTTTATTTATTATTATTATACTTTAAGTTGTAGGGTACATGTGCATAACATGCAGGTTTGTTACATATGTATACTTGTGCCATGTTGCTGTGCTGCACCCATCAACTCATCATTTACATCAGGTATAACTCCCAATGCAATCCCTCCTCCCTCCCCCCTCCCCATGATAGGCCCCGGTGTGTGATGTTCCCCTTCCTGAGTCCAAGTGATCTCATTGTTCAGTTCCCACCTATGAGTGAGAACATGCGGTGTTTGGTTTTCTGTTCTTGTGATAGTTTGCTAAGAATGATGGTTTCCAGCTGCATCCATGTCCTTAATGTGGGAAACGACTTTAAACTGCCCTGGACACATGCAGAAATTTTCTCTTCCTCACTTTCAATGCACTTTTTAATTTAATTTAATTTAATTTCCCATAAGTTATTGGGGTACAGGTGATATTTGGTTACATGAGTAAGTTCTTTAGTGGTGATGTGTGAGATCCTGGTGCACCCATCACCCAAGCAGTATACATTGCACCATATTTGTAATCTTTTAACACCCTCCCCTCTCCCACTCTTCCCCCGAAGTCCCCAAAGTCCGTTGTATCATTCTTATGCCTTTGCATCCTCATAGCTTAGAAAACTTATGTGTTTTTAAAAACAGACAAAATTAATCTCTTTGTATGTTTTCCTTTCATTGAAATGCCAGTTTATAATCTTTGTCAATATATTTTTATAATATTTTAAATGAATTTTTGAGATAAATCGTGTTAAGGAATGACTCAGATCTTTGCTAGGTGGGTCTAGAATTGATTTACTCTTAAATACCACTATCCGTCTATAACTACACTACATCTTCAGCTACAGCTACAGCTACATCTATAGATACATCTATATCTACTATATATGTAAATATAATTTGTTTTCATTTGCTAAAGCAATGGTTAAATTAAATTATCTTCAACTATATTTGTTCTGTTATTAATGTCATGAAATACCTATTTTAAATAAAGCTGCTTCACACAATTAAACAGCATGATATTATTTATTGTCAGTGTGGACTCAACCATTAATAGCTACAATTACAAATTTACATTCTCCTAGAATTAGCTTTCATATTTCTCATTTTTATTATACTTAAATTACATTCACAAGAGTAATCAACCAACCATTACATACTGCATGTTGATTATAGTCTATTTTAAGTCCTTGGTGTATAGTTTAGCTATGTTTTGGGAGTACATGATTAATTAACATACATGCCATGTTTTGTAACTTCTTTAGTATAGGCAAGTATAGAATTTGAGACAAAAGCAAACATTTTACCTGAAATGTTGGCTTGCTATTTCTCTATGTTTTAGTAACTTGGTTTCAGAAGTCAAAGGCAATATAAATAAATCTTTACAAACAACTGATGTTTGTGACAACTTTTGATATATTTCTCTAACATTGCCTTGGAAAATTTATATATCTGCATTTCTAACAGTTTTTACATTAGTAACATCTGCTTTCCATTGTGGTGGTAGAACACTTGTTCATATTCTGGATGTTATCATTACCAGCATCAGTTGCACATCTTCCAAAGTTATGAATTAAATCACTCCCTGTCCAACCACAATTTGTGATCCTCCCAGCTCATTCATGCATTTAGACCCATGATCAAGATTCCATTGTTTTTAGTGCTCTTCTGTTTTCATATCCCTCATTCTTACTTATTTAGGTTAAATGCATGTGTCAGTATACATTGCAAATATTTTCTTTCTCTTTGTCTGTAGTCTCTCAAAGCATGCACCTTCATAGAAAAAATACAAATTGTCATTGGTAGGTATACTCAAACACACGTTTTCTTTGACTTTACTTGTACAACTAAACGTAGTGGAAGAAAGGCACAAACCTTTTCCAGCTGATGTAATTGTAAGTTAATTGTTGTCAACTGCAAAGGAATTCTTAAATTATCCTGGGCCACATGGCAGTGGGATGAGGAGAAAGGCAAAACCCTTCATGGGATATTGGAGATTGATTGGAATAAAAGGACTATACATACCAGGGATTTCAGCAGCCCTTGTGGGGTACAGAGCCCTTGTGGGATAGGGAGGGCATTTTGATGAGGAGACAAATTAATACAAAGTGGTGAAGTCAAACCAGGGTGAGGAGGGCATACATGAGTAATGATGGCTTTTACGGCAGGTGTCAGATCAAAGCCACAACGAGGAAAGTACCACCTGCATACAGGGTGAGTAAAGGCCGTGTGTGAATACTTGAACAAAGCAATATAACCCCTCTATGGTAAAGAAAAATTTAGCTCCCAGTTTCTTCCAAATCTGTATATATTTCATCAATTTGTTAGTACAAATTCAATCTCTTGTAATGAGTAGAGGGGGAAGAGGGATTTACAGAAAATCAAGAAAGTGGAAAAAATACAGTGACTACTGAGGTGTTATCTTGGAGATAATATCAGCCACTCACACTTCTACAGTTAAGAAATACTATCACTCAAATACCAATTGCCTTACATTTAGTTTATCATGACATGATACAGAGAAATAATTGCTACAATACGTAGACAAGATTCTGAAAAAATTACTTGACAGTCTTATGTATCAGTATACAGGAAGAAATGGTATTCTTACACTATCTATGGTTAGCCACAGCAGAATGCTTTAATTGATCATGAGATTTGTCTGATTCACTTTTTTGCAAATTAATTTATTATAGCAACTTCATTTTCATTGACATAATTGAGAGGAATATCAGTTACTCTTGGCAAACACAGTATTGTAAATATTTTTTCTTTTGAGAAGGATTTTTCCAGTGATAAAATTTTTACTGGAATTAAGTTTACAGGCTGTGAAAATGGTTAAAAGAATTTCTGATTACACACACACACACACACACACACACACACATTTGGAGACAGGTTCTGACTCTGTCACCCTGGCTGCTTGTGCAGTGGTGCCATCTCTACTCATAGCAACTTCTACCTCCCGGGCTCAAGCCATCCTTCCAGCTCAGGCACCTGAATAGTTAGGATAACAGGTGCACACTACCATGTTTGGCTAATTTTTGTATTATTTGTAGAGTTGGGGTTTCCTCATATTGCCCAGGTTGGTCTTGAACTCTTGAGCTCAAGCAATCCATCCACCTCAGCCTCACAAACTGCTGGGATTACAGGTATGAACCACCATGCCTGGCCAGAAATATAATTTTCAATGTGTCTAGAGCTGTAATTCTCATGGAAAAATTTTTCTAAAAATATTTAACTCCTATTAAATATGCTTAGTTTAATTTTATTATTATTAAAAATTATTTTATTTATGCATATGTGATAGACGTACATAATTTGTGGAACATATGAGAATTTGATATTCTCATAAAACGTGTAAATATTAAATCAAGGTAATCAACATATCCGGAACCTTTAATAATTATCTTTTTTCTTATGCTATATACATGCAAATTATTCTCATCTATCTCTCTTGAGAAGTACAATAGATTATAGTACACTATAGTTACCCTACTAATTTATCAATCACTAGGTCTTATCTCTTCTGTCCGATTGTGTATTTGCACCCATTAATCAGTCTTTCTTCACCATCTCTTTGCCATACACTTCCCAACCTCTGATAACCACCCATCTACTCTCTCTTCGTGATGCCCACCTTCTTAGCTTCCACATATGAGTGAGAACTCTCAATATTTGTATTTGTTTGCTTGGCTTATTTCGCTTAACATAGTGACCTCCAGTTACATCCATGCATCCATGTTATTGCAAATGACAAGATTTAATTATTTTTTAATGGCTGAATAATATTCCATTTGTGTATGTGCTTGGTTGTGTGAATAATATATATGTATATGTATATGCATGCCTGCAACATTTTCTTTATCCATCCATTCATTGATGGGCAATTAGGTTAATTCTATCTTTTTGCTATTGTGATTAGTGCCGCAATATATGTGAGAGTATAGATATCTCTCCGATAAACTGATTTTCTTACTTTTAAATATATACCCAGTAGTGGGATGCTGGATCATGTAATAGCTATATTTTTAGCTTTTTTGAGGAATCTCTATACTGTTTTTCATAGTGGCTGTACAGATTTACATTCCTAGCAACAGTGTATAGGTGTTTCTCTTTCTGCACATCCTTGACAATATTTGTTATTCTCTGTCTTTTTGGTAAAATCAGTTTTAACTAGGATGAGATGATATCTCACTGTTGTTTTGATATGCATTTCTCTGATGATTAGTGATGTTGAACTTTTTTTATATACCTGCTTACTGTCTTGTTTTATAAACATACAGAGCATGTCTTCTTTGGGAAATGTCTGTTCAGATTCTTTGTCCAGTTTTTAATGTGTTTTTTTCTCTCTGAGTTGTTTCTGCTTTTTATTTTTTCTGATTATTAATCCCTTGTCAGATGTTGGTCGTCTTTTCACTTTGTTGATAATTTATTTTCCTGTGCAAATATTTTTACCATGATGTAACCCCATTTTTCCATTTTTGCTTTTATTGCTTGTGCTTTTTAAGGTCTTACTCCCCAAAATTCTTGACCCAGATCACTGTCCTGAAGCATTTCCCCTAAAGTTTTCTTCTAGTAGTTTCAGGCCTTAGAGTTAATCCATTTTGATTTGATTTTTGCACATTGTGAAAAACAGGGGTCTACTTTATTCTTTTGCATATGATTATCTCATTTTCCCAGCACCATTTATTGAAGAGATGCTTTTTCCTTACTGTATATTCTTGGGCTCTTTGTCAAAAATGAGTTGGCTGCAAATGCATAGATTTGTTCCTGGGTTCTCTGTTTCTTTCTATTGGTCTATGTGTATGTTTTTATGTTGGTATCATGCTGATTATGTTACTGTAGTTTTGTTACATACATATTATATATAATTCCAGAATTCCATATGCATTCCATTATATGTAATTCCAAAATTTCGTATTTTGAAGTCAGATTATTCTTTTCGCTCAGTATTGTTTTGGCTATGTGGTGTTTTTTTCTGGTTTCATATGAATTTTAGGATTTATTTTTTCTGTTTCTTGTGAAGAATGTCATGGATATTTTGGTAAGAATTGCACTGGATTTGTAAATTGCTTCAGGTAGTATTGTCATTTTACAATACTAATTCATCTAAACCATGAGCATGAAATATATTTTAATTTGTTTTGTTTCCTCTTCAATTTCTTTCATTGGTGTTTTATAGTTTTTCTTATAGAGACTTTTCACTCTTTGGTTAAATTTATTTCTAAATATTTGATATTGTTTGTTGCTATTGTAAATGGGATTGCTTTCTCATTTCTTTTTCAGATTGTTCACTGTTAGTGTAAATAAATGCTAGTGATTTTTGTATGTTGATATTGTATCTTACAACTTTATTGATTGTAACAAATTTTTTTCATGGAATCTTTAGGCTTTTCAAAATATAAAATTATTAAAATTAAATTAATTAAAATTAATTAAATTAAATTAAATGAAAACAAGGCTACTTCCATTTCTCCCTTTCCAATTTGAGTGCCCTTTACTTCTTTTCCTTGCCTAAGTGTCCTGGCCAGGATTTCCAGTTTGAAGTTCGATAAAATTAGTGAAAGTGGTCCCCTTTGTCTTCTTCCAAATCCTAAGAAAAGGCTTACAGTAGTTTACTCATTCAGTATGATGTTGGCTATAGATTTGTCACATAGGATATTTATCTTTAAGTATGTTCCTTCTGTATCCAATTTGTTGAGGGCTTTTATCATAAACAGATTTTGAATTTGAATTTTTTAACATCTATTAGAATGATTATATGGGTGTTGTTCTTTATTCTGTTCATGTGATGTTCTACTTTTATTGATTTAGAAATTGATTCATCCAAATCTTCCTGTAGTGTCCTTTCTAATTCATTAACTGTAATGATTTTTAAATCTAATTTTTATTTCTAAGCTTGTAATTTGGTTTGCTCTGTTGGAGCAGTTTTCAAAACTGAAAATTCTAAACTCTTTAAAGATTTCTAATAACTCCTTGACATGTTTATTACAATTTCCATGTTTATAATTGTATTTTATTATAATTTACTGCTGAAGTTTACTGTTTAAACTGCTAATGCTTTGTCTAATATATCTCCTAAAAATGGACTATTGCTCTTACAGTCTATTGGCTTTACTTTTACTTTATTTTCTGGTTATAAGAATAACAATTACCTTGGAAAACTTGGGTCACCAATAAAACACAAAAAAAGATGACTTCCTGGCTATAACCACTGCTAATCTTTTGCACTATATTCCATTATATGTATTTTCATGTTTTATTTGGGACTGTACACTATGCATTTTCCATGTCATTAAATATTGTCTGAAAGCAAGACTTTAACGGCTGCATAACATGTCATCAAATTTCTTTAAACCATTTGTATTCATCTCAGTTTGGTTTCTTATACCACTTTGGCATCATGTGGGAAAAGAGAAATCTTCTGATTTGGTTTTCTGGTATCAGTTCCCCCATTTCTTCATTACTCCACTGCCTTAGATTATTTTCAACTGTGGTTATGATAGGCAGAATTAAAAGATGCCTCTCAATGTTTCAATCCTTTCATGTACATGTCCTGTATAATCACCTCCCATTAAGTGGGAGTAGTGACAGTGAATATAATAAAATATAATTAAGTAGCTAATTTTAAGTTAATCAGAGGGAGATTACCCCGGTTGGGCCTGACCCAGTTAGGGTTGACCTAATCAGATGAACCATTTATAAGAAGGCCGGGCTTGAGAGGGGCTTTCCTGCAGGTCTGAAGATGATGATGCAAACTGGCATATTTTCAGAGATGTAGGGCACAAATCAAGGACATGCATACACATACCTATATGAATGCAAGTTCTAAAAGAGGATGCAGTCTAGTTACCAAGGAATATGTTAATGTCAATATTCTGGTGTTGCTGTTGTACTACAGTTATATGGCATAACTGGGTGAAGTTAGGTAAAGGGCACACAAAACTGTACTATTTTTGAAAATTCTTGTGAGTCTATAATGGTTTCCAATAAAAATTTAAATAAGCAGTTTAATCACATGGGAGATACTAAAAATTAGTATTGTTTTTATAACTGTTAGTAAATGTAGCTTCTTAATATAAATGTTTTATTGAAAAAACTCTAATTTCTAACATTAGTAAGTAATATTTAATTTATTGACAGTTTTGCACAATTTAACTAGATATATTAAGTGTGTGTAAATATGTCTGTATGCGTTTCTTTTCTTTTTTTTTCTTTTTATTGATTTTTGAGACAGGTTCTCACTCTGTCACCCAGGCTGGGCACGATCTTGGTTCAATTCAACCTTCTCTTCCTGGGTTCGAGTGATCCTCCCACCTCAGCCTCCTATATAGCTGGGACTAAAGGTGCACTCCACTACACTCAGCTAAGTTTGTATTTTTTGTAGAGACAGGGTTTCATTATGTTGACCAGACTGGTCTCGAACTCCTGAGCTCAAGCGATCCTCCTGCCTCAGCTGGATTTCTCAAAGCAAGATAAGCTTATTTGTTTTTTACATACAGATAAATTTTGAGGTTAAAGGGAGAAAAGAGAAAAGCAAGTTAATGTTTATAAACAGTACTTCTTCCCATTAATACCAAATAGGGTTGTAATTACATACAATGCTAGTAAATCAGTCTATAAGCTAATCAACTGACAGGAATATATGGGAAATTTACTTTATTTTGTATTTATCTAGCAGAAATAGTGTTTTAATTAGCTAACAAGATGTACTTTATCAATGGTTAAAAGGAATATTAATAATACATTAATACCTCACTACATAAAGAAACTTTCTGGGTTCTGAGATTATTGATTATGTAGTTGATGGTTGAGCATTGATGAGCCATTTTTTTCCCTGACATCCAAGTCTCTTCCCAGCTAGAAATCCTGCTCTCAAGGAGACATATTTATTCTTTCAGGTCATTTGCATGCCATTTAGTGCATCATTAGTTTAATAGAGACTTCTCTCGTGTACCAAATGGTTTCCCAGAGGCCTAAAGTTGGTCAATCTAACAAATTCAATGCTGGTCTGAAATCTTAGGAAAATGGTGCTGAATCCAAATGTGAGTTAGCTGAAATGTGCGTTAAAACTTTGCATTGGGAATAAGATCATGTGGGGTCTCAAAGGAAACCAATCACTATTTATATAGGCCATGGATTCTGGAAGAATCTATTAGCCAATTTTGGAATAGGAATGTGATGTGGGAGCAGGAATGGGAAATAACTCTTCAGGGACCTTATGATACAATGTTAAAGCCAATACTCTTTCAATATATCATCTAATGAGAAATGGAAAGCAAATGTTCAGTTGTGTATACTTAGAGTAATATTAGTAAGAACACCTTCGCACTCACTTTGAAGACTAAATTCTTTTATTCCATGGTTCTACTATTTTTGCCACCTAACTCATTACAAACTTTCTTCTACATTACGTATGAGGTCTTCATTATAACCTTTTATAATCTCTAAAGCTTTGTTATTAATATTGAAATATAAGTAATCTATTCAACAAATATTCATTGATTGTCTATTACTTTTCAAGTACTTTGTTTTATAGAAAAAAACTCAAAGATGACTAGAATACAGCTTCTTTGCTAAATTGTTTCAACTGTAAAGTAAGTTACATTAAAAAGTTAATGTTTATCATATGAGAGTGATCATGCTAGATATTTTGTAGTACTACTCCAGTTAATTCTTATTATAACTCTATGTTGTGTCTGTTAATAACCAACTATCAAATCACACAAGGAATAAAACTGTAATCAAATTTAGACATTCTGATGCTTGTGATAGCAAGGAGATAGTCGCCTTTGGGAAACTCTGCAGTGTCTTAATAAGGTGTTAGGAATAGCTTATTTTAGGATTTGGTTTTGTGTTAAGTGATTTTAGGGAAGGATTAAGGAATTGAGGGTGACTCTGGGTATGTAATTATTGAGAGGCAGAGATAATTCTATGATTGAGTATCTTAAAGAACCTTGTTGATGAAGCTGGAATAACAGAAAGAGACTAAAATTCTAATCGCTTAGGAAGCACGAGTAATCCAAGTTAGCATGAAAATGCATGTTTGGTCATTTATATAGTTTGCACTGTGACCTTGTTTTTAATTTGTGCTCAGGCATGATGACTCTCTTAATCATTGTCACAAAGTGACCTTATCTGAGGTTGGTGATCTGTGAGAATGATTAGATTCATCAGAAGTACATTAAGACCTAGCTGTTCCTGTTATACAAGGTCCTGCTGGTCAGCAACTGCTTTTCTATTGAAAGTGTGCTATTATTATTCTAATAGCTTTAAGTTAAACACTGAGGCTTAAAGAAGCACTCAAATTTTAATTCTATTAGCAATATGATAACTTCATTTTGTTTTTTCATTTAAGAGAGAATATCAAAATTTCAAATAATTACAGAAAATTTATAAATTTGTTATCTTAGATTTTAAAATTGTGTATTTGTATACATACATATGTATGAGTATATATATACACACAAAATGTCATGCATCATTTAATGATGGAGATACTTTCAGAGAAATGCATTGTTAGGTAATTTAGTGCTGTGGGAACATCATAGAGTATACTTCTAGAAACCTATGTGGTTATAGCCTACTACATGCCTATAGCCTATTGTTCCTAGGCTACAAACCTTTACAGCATATTACTGTACTGAATACCGTAAATAATTGTAACACAGTAGTAAATATTTGCATATCTAAATATATCTAAGCATGGAACAGATACAGTAAAAATAAAGTATTATAATCTTATGGGATTGCCATCTTATATGCAGTCTGATGTTGACTGAAACATTATTATGCAGCACACGAATATGTATCGAGAGCTTCAAAATGCAAGAAGTAGTAACTAATATAGCTCAAAGAAAAATGGACAAATTCATAATTATATTTAGATGTCTTAATATTTCTTTTCTAGTAATTGGTAGAACAGGTAGGAGAAAAATCAGTATGTATATAGGTGTCTTGAACTTCACAATCAACTTGACCTAATTTATATTTATAGAACACATCAATCAATAACAACTGAATGGATATATGTTTTTCTCAAGAGCAAAACATGAAACAGTCACCTAGGTAGATCATATTCTGGGCCATTAAACAAACTTTTGCAAATTTTGAATAATACAAATTATACAAAATATCTTCTTGGTTGATAGCAAGTTTAAGCAAAAGCCACCACAAAGATAACTAGAAAATCTCAAAGTAACTAGGAATTGTACTGCAAAATTTCTACATAATCTATGAGTCAAAGAATAAATCTCAAAATAAAATTTAAAAATTGAAGTGAATAAAAAGTTAAAATACAACATAATAAAATTTTTGGAATGTAGCAAAGACATATCTTACAGAGAAATACATGTGAGTACTTATTTAAAAAGTATGCCTGAAATAAGTGTGTTAAACTTTATCCTTCATATACTAAAAAAAAGAACAATTAAATATAAAGTTTAAGTAAGGTAATAATAATAATTAGAATGCATGTAAATAAAATTATAAACAGAATAATAACAGAAAAAAATCAGTGAGACAAAAAGTAGTTTTTAAGATCAATAAAATTAAGAAATGTTTAGCCAAACTGACTGTGGAGGGAAAGCTCTTTAATGACCCCAAGGATTTTTACCTCCTGGTGTTTACACCCTTGTATAATTCTCTCCTCTTTAATGTGGATGGCACCTAAAATTTGCTTCTAATCAATATGATCTTGCAAATGGGATAATATTTCACTCTCATGTTTGCAGTAGGTTATGAAAAACTCTTACCACAAATATGGAGGCTTAAAAAACACACATGTACTATTCCCTGTTGCTGTGGGTCAGGGTTCTGAGTATAGCTGAACTGGGTCCTCTGCTTGGGATTGATGATGCTGACATTAAAATGATAATAAGCAATTACTATGAACCATTCTATGCCCATACACTTGACAACTTAGATTGAACTAAATTCACTCATTCCCCAAAAGACAGAAACAACTATAAAAATCCACTCAAGAAACAATAGATAATCGAAATAGCTCTACATCTACTAAAGAATCAAACCTGTAATAAAAAAACTCCAGGACCATATGGCTTTATTGGCAATCCCACCAACCATTTGAGAAAGAGAAAATACCCATTCTATACAATATTTTTCAGTAAGTAGAAGAGTAGAGAATATTTCACAACTCATTTTTTGAGGCTAGCATTTTACTAATACCAAAAACAGGCAAAGACACGATAAGGAAATAAAAGCACCTCCAAAAACTGCAGATCAAGATCCCTGATGAACATAAAGATACAATAATTCTTAAAATATTAAAATCAAAATCAGCAACATATATATACACACACATATATACACACGTGCGTATATATACACATGACGTGTCTGTGTGTAAAATTATATATTATGACTATGTATAGTTTACCATAAGAATTCAAAGCTGTTTAACAATCAAAATCAACCGATATAATTCAAATATATTTTATCTACAAAAGTAAATAAGAAGAGTCATATGATAATCTCAATAAATGCAAAAAAGCACTTGACATCTAGTCGTGATAAATATTCTCCATAAACAAGAAGTAGAAATTTAAAACCCTAAACCTAAGTAATATAATCTAGACAATGAAGTATAACCCAGCAATTAATTAGAATTAATTATTAATTCATGCAATAATAAGGATTAATCTTAAATGTATTTTGCAAGGTATAAGAAATCAGATGCATAAGGTTACATATCATCTGGTGCCTTTATATGATTTTTAGGAAACATAAAAACTATTGGGATGTAAAATATGTCAGTGTTTGCCAGGGATTGGATTACTAGGAAGTTGACTATAAAGGGGTTGCGCAAAGGAATGTTTAGTCTGATGAAACATTTACGGGTAGTATAGTTTTGGTGGACACATCTCTTTGTGGTAGACACACATTCTTTACATTTGTCAAAGCCATAATAATTACATTTGTCATGCATTTGTCATCTATGCAAATTACATTTGTCATAACCAGTAATACATCTTTGGTGTGTGTGTGTGTGTGTGTGTGTGTGTGTGTGTGTATAATATTTATATTATATAATATATCTTTGGTGTGTGTGTGTATATAATATATATATAATATATATCTATAAAATATATATATTATAGATATATTTATATCACAGTGTAATGTGGGACAAGCCAATATGGATTACAAGCTGTAGCAATTGTATTTAACTGTATTTCAAGTATATTAGATAATCTTACCAAAGTGGCTAGGGAAGAAGGAAGCTGAAATAAATAGCAGGAAAACAATGTTTTGGCAAGATACTATGAGGTGAAAGCAAAAACTAAAATGTACGTAGATGCTGTAGTATAGTTGATAAATATCTTTCTCACTGTGGTACAGATTAGAAATTCTGACACGATATGTAAATTAGGTTCGAATAAATAAATGCACACATTGTAGATAATGAGGTCCAAGTTTCTCAATGTTAAAGAAAAAGTTAAAATAATAATTAAGTCAAGAAAGCTAGAATTAACCTTGTGCTGGAATGGTCTAAGAAATTAGTAAAACTTGTATTTTATATATATACATACAAAAACTAATACAGGTATATATGTATAAATGAATTAGCATGTATCAACACACAATCTCTATATGTTGAGCACATCTATACATAATATATAAGAGTTTTACATTTTATAATACTTAGTATACTAAATACGGAAGTATGCTTATCATATTATATATAATGTATGTAACATGTGAAATAGTGATATAAATACATGTGTATGTATGTGTGTGTATATATATTTCCTAGCTTTTGTCTATTTAGAGGTACATGAAGTTATGACATCTGAGTAACTTTGATCACATCTACCAACTAGATCTTGGTTTATAATATCACCCTCCAAGAAAGGAAGCCAATTCCAGGACTGGTATGGAAAAAATAAAGGATTAGCCTGGAACATTGTCTGCTACTACAATATGTAAGTGAAAAAAAAAGTGTCATATAAAAAGGACATAGAAGCCCACATAAAAGAGCAGAAACAATTTCAATAAATAAATAATAATAGTACAGGCTTATAAACTGAAAAAAAATGATGATGTTTATTGATACAAATACATGAGACAGGTTTTAAATGTACACAGTGGACAAATCTTCCATACAGAAAAATTTTAATCAATGAATGTAGAAGAAATTAGGTAAAGAGTGTGAATCAAAAGTATCTGAAATAGGTAGCAATCAATTTAGAAAGTTTCTTTTGCCGGGGTTAAGTACGCACCCATGTCAGCCTCAGGTTCCTGGTGATATGTGCCCAAGGTGGTGGGGGTAGCTTGGTTTTATACATTTTATAGAGACACAAGACATCAATCAATAAGATGAACAAAAATGTAAATTGATGTACATTGATTTGCCGGGGAAGGTGGGACAAGGCAAAGCGGGGTTGGGTGCCTGAGGAGGCTTCCAGTTCATAGGTAAACAAGAGACAAATAGTTGCATTTTTTGAGTCTTTGATCAGCTTTTCACTGAATATAAAATTTACATTTGAGAGAGAGGTAAAGCAATAGTCACTTATGCCTTAGCCTGACTCAGTGAATCTACATTTTTACATAAACAATAGAGTGGAGGAAGCAGTCAGATTTTCATTTGTCTCAGGTGAGCAGACAGATGACTTTGAGTTCTGTCCTCTGTCCCACACCTGTGAAGACAAGTGATCAATTTATATTACCAGGGTGAAATTCAACAGAACTGTTTTAGGATAAAAGAATTTCCATATGGGAAAATTGTGAGAAAGGTATGTAGCTTTTTCTTTTCTTTTCTTTTCTTTTTCTTTGTAGTATTGTATTTAGGAACAAAATGAGAGGCAGAATTGCCTGTCGTCACAGTATCCAGCTTGACTCTTCCCTTTGGCGTAGTGATTTGGGGTTCCAAGATCTTTTTTCCTTTTATGATAGAAAACCATTACAACAACACAGTAATAATCACTGCCAGTTAAATCCACTGATGAATGCTAAAATTAACGTACAAAAATTTTTAGAAAAGCATTTTCAGAGCTTCAAAGAATCTCTCTCCAACTATTTGTTAATTCCAATAATGAATTTAACATATATCCACAATTATTTCAATCATCCTTTCAGGAGGTAGAACTTAATTACTCTCTGTAAGCACAAGTTGGAATGTTAGTTAACTTCTAACGAATAGAGTATGGCATGGAGAAACTTAATTTTACATTGGTAAAACCTGACAGAGATCTCCTTAACAAAAACATCAAAATTGTTATCACCATTACTAAGTTATGTTGATACCATGTACGTTTGATATATGAGAAAGGCTTTCGTCCAAAAAGTTCATAATTCCAGTGTAATAATAATAATAATAAATCTCAGAAACCTATACTGGGAGATGTTCTACTACATACTTGACTGGTAATCTTCAAAACTGTGAAGAACTTAAAAGACAAGGAACAAACTAGATATTATCACAGAATGGAGGATTAAGACATAGCAACTACATGCAATGCATGGATTAGATTCTGGACTTGAAAAGGAACATTTGTGGAAAAACTGGTCATTTCTGACTAAAGTCTGTAGTTTAATTAGTAGCATTATACCAATATTCATTTCTTAGTTTTGATAAATGTACCAAAATAAAATTTTATATGAAGTATTTACATAATGGAGGTTGAGTTAAGGGTACGTGAGAACTTCCTGTAGTGTCTTTGCAGCTCTGCTGTAAATATAGTATGTCTGCAGTAACATTATAATTATTTGTCTTTAAAAAAAAGTGTTGCTGAGTGAGATGAATATATTTTCTAGTCATGGTGTTACTTATTTGCAAAATGCAGAGTGTGATAGTACCCCTAAAGCTTGTATGATTTAGGATTATATTCTCTTATATTGAATATACTGATTTTATTATAAATAACATAAAGTAGCTTTCAGTGTAGGTCACTTCGCCTTCTAAGAGTTAGGAAGAGGCGCCTTCAGCCCCAGGTATCACACCTAGTTCTAATTCAAATGCCAGCATGAAGATTTCCAGAAATTTTTAGGTCGTTGGATAGTGATAGTGCAGGTCAACAGCTAATAAAAGCCTACAGAAAAGCTCAATTAATTGGAATCTCTTTCTTCTACTGAATCCATAAATAGAGGGATAAAACTCTTAATAATCAGATGGTATAAAGTTCTGTGCTATTACTGACTCTGAGTTTTCTTTTCCTATAGAGAAAATGAGGGTTTGGATGTGAAATTGGGTCTAGAGCTGGGCAGTCAAGCTTGTTGGTCTACATGGGACATGCAGACTTTGGGTTACACATTACTGTTTTATGTAATAATTATATTTTGGTTACTAAAGATGAAGGTGCATAGCATTTTGATGAAAATCTATGTATTCATTTGTATTATTTTAGAGACTCTGGAGTAGAAATATTGTAGGATTTTATTTAAAATAAAACAAAGATTGAAACACATCTCTTTTGTTTAATATAGGGAGGCCTTTAGTAGGGACCTTATACAATTCAGTTCCAGGTTTCTTAAATGTAAACTGTGTGAAATAGTACCTAATGTAAAGTATTTGGCTAATTATTAATTGGTAGATTATTTTTGAATGTCAATCTATGTGTTTTTATCTCAAGTAATTCAGCTGTGGACTGAAGATTGATAATATACTTAGCAAGATCAGTGTACTAGAGTTCATTAGATTTTTCACAAAGCAACTGGAGCAACTGGGGCAGGCGGGTGACACTCACCATCCCAAGTGATGTATTAGAGCATCAATCCTAAACTTATGTATCACTCTTTCTATAGGCAAAATTTGGTGAAAATATGGTGAAGTATATGTATTGGACTATCTAATTTCATTTTTGATGATGCCTTTTTTAATGACTTTTTTTTTTTTTTACTTTTATTTTAGGTTCAGGGATACATGTGCAGATTTGTTATATAAACTGTGAGTCATGTGGATTTGGTGTACAGATTATTTAGTAACCCAGGTAATAAGCAAGGTATCTTTTAGGCAGTTTTTCTGATCCTCTCCCTCCCACTCTCCACCATCAAGTAGGCCCCAATGTCAGTCGTTCCCCTCTTAGTGTCCATGTGTCCTCATTGTTTAACTCCCACTCATAAGCGAGAACATGAGATATTTGGTTTTCCGTTCCTGCATTAGTTTGCTTAGAATAATGGCTTCCACTTCCATACACGTTACTGAAAGGGCCATAATCTTGCTTTTTATTTATGGCTGCATAGTATTCCATGGTATATATGTACTACATTTTTTTAACCAGTCTATCAAAGATGAGAATTTAGATTGATTCTATGTCTTTGCTATTGCGAATATTGCTGCGATGAACATACGCACGCATTGTGTGTTCATGGTAGAACAATTTCTATTTTCTTGAGTATATGCCCAATAATGGGTTTGCTGGGTCGAATGGTAATTCAGTTTTAAGCTCTGTGAGAAATAGCCACACTGCTTTCCACAATGGCTGAACTAATTTACACTCCCACCAGCAGTGTATAAGCAGTCTGTTTTCTCTGCAACCTTGCCAGCATCTGTTATTGGTTTGATTTTTTAATAGCCACTGTGACTGACGTAAAATGATATCTTATGGAGGTTTCTATTTGCATTTCTCTGATGATTAGTGCTGTTCAGCATTTTTTCATATGCTTCTTAGCCACATGTGTGTCTTCTTTTGAAAGATATCTGTTGCTGTCCTTTGTCCACTTTTTAATGGGGTTGTTTTTTCTCTTAAATTTGTCTAAAATCCTTATGGATTCTGAATATTAGAGCTTTGTCAGATGTGTAGTTTACAAATATTTTCTCCTATTCTGTAGGTTGTCTGTTTACTCTATTGATAGTTTATTTTGCCGTGCAGTAGGTCTTTAGTTTAATTATGTTCCATTTGTCAATTTTTGTTTTTATTGTGATTGCTTTTGATGTTTTGGTCATGAAATCTATCCCATTTCCCCAATGACATGTTCTAGGTTTTTTTCCATGGTTTTTATAGGTTTAGGTTTTACAATTAAGTCTTTATTCCATCTTGAATTGATTTTTGTATATGCTATAAAGTAGTGGCCCAGTTTCAATCTTCTGCATATGGCTGGTTGGCTATCCAAGCAATGTTTGTTGAATAGGGAGTCCTTTCCCCATTGCTTGTTTTTGTCAGCTTTGTCAAAGATCAGATTTCTGTAAGCGTGTAGCATTATTTTTGGAATCTCTATTCTGTTTCATTGGTGTATGCATCATTTTTGTATCTTCACCATGCTGTTTTAGTTACTATAGCCTTATAGTATGGTGTGAAGTAGATAATATGATACCTCTAGCTTTGTTCTTTTTGCATAAGATTGCTGTGGCTATTCGGAATCTTTTCTGGTTTCATATGAATTTTTACTTTTTTTTCTAGTTGTGTGAAGAATGTCATTAGGAGTTTAATGAAAATAGCATTGAATCTCTAACTTGTTTTGGGCAGTATGCCTATTTAAAAAATATCAATTCTTCTTATCTATGAGCATGGAATATTTTTCCTTTTGTTTCTGTCATCTCTGTTTTCCTTGAGGAGTGTTTTGTAATTCTCCTTGTAGAGATCTTTTACCTCCCTGGTTAGCTGGTTTCCTAGGTGTGTGTGTAGCAGTTGTGAATGGGAATGCATGCCTGATTTGGCTCTCAGCTTGCATGTTGTTGAGTATAAAAATGCTACTAATTTTTCTATATAGATTTTGTATACTGAAACTACTAAAGTTGTTTATCAGAGCAGGGAGCTTTGGGGCTGGGATTAGAGGTTTTTCTAGATACAGAATCAAATCATCTGCAAACAGGGATAGTTCCACTCCTTCTGTTCCTATTTGGATGGCTTTCATTTACTTACCTTGCCCTACTGCTCTGACTAGGACTTCCAATATTATGTTAAATAGGAGTGGTGAGAGGGTGCATTCTTGTCTTGTGCCAGTTTTCAACTGGAATGCTTCCAGCTTCTGCCCATACAGTATGATGGCTATGGGCTTGTCATAGATGGCGCTTATTATTTTGAAATACGTTTCTTCACTACCTAGCTTATTGAGAGCTTTTAAAATGAAGAAATGCTAAATTTTTGAAAGCCTTTTCTGCATCTATTGAGATAATCATTTGGTTTTTGTTTTTAGTTCTATTTATGTGATGAATAAGATTTATTGATTTGCATATATGGAACCAACATTGCATCCTAGGGATAAAGCCTACTTGATTGCAGTGGATTAGCTTTTTGATGTGCTGTGGGATTCAGTTTGCTAGAATTTTGTTGAGGATTTTTGTGTATATGTTCATCAAGGACATTGGCCTGAAGTTTTCTGTTAAAATTGATGTGCCTCTGCCAGGTTTTGTATCAGGATAGTGCTGGCTTCACAGAATGAATTGAAGAGCAGTTTCCTCTACTAATCTTTTTGAAATAGCTTAGTAGAAATGGCACTAGCTCTTCTTTATACATATGGTAGAATTCAGTTGTGAATCTATCTGGTCCTGGGCTTTTATCTGTTGACAAGCATTTTTACTAATTCAGTTTCAAAACTTGTTATCGGCTTGTTTGGGTATTCAATGTCTTCCTGGTTCAGTATTGTGAGGTGGTATGCATCAGGAATTTATCTGTTTCTTCCAGATTTTCTAATTTGTTTGTCTAAAAGTGTTCATAGTAACTTTTGCTGGTTATCTGTGCTTATGTGGGGTTGGCGGTAATGTCCTCTTTGTCATTTTCAATTGTGTTTGTTTGGATATTCGCTCTTTTTTTCTTTATTAGTCTAGCTAGTGGTCTAACTACTTTAACTTTTTCAAAGAACCAAGTCCTAGATTCATTGATCTTTGGTATGGTTTGTCCTATCTCCATTACCTTCAGTTCAGCTCTAATTTTAGTTATTTCTTGTCTTCTGCTAGCTTTGGGGTTGGTTTGCTCTTGCTTTTTTAATTTTTCCAGTTGTAATGTTAGGGGGTTAAATTGAGAGCCTTTCAACTTTTTGATGTGGGCATTCAGTTCTATAAAGTACCCTATTAATACTGCATAGCTGTGTCTCAGAGATTCTGTTATGTCATATCTTAGTTCTCATTAGTTTCAAATAACTTGTTGATTTCTGCTTAATTTCATTGTTTACCTAAGAGTCATTTAGGAGTTGGTCATTTAATTTCCATGTAATTGTGTAGTTTTGAGTGAATTTCTTAATCTTGAAATCTAATTTTATTGTGCTGTGGCCTGAGAGACTATTCATTATGATTTCAGTTCTTTTGCATTTGTTGAGGAGTGTTTTATTTGTGAGTATGTAATCAATTTTAGAGTCAGTGCCATGTGGCAATGAGAAGAATGTACATTCTCTTGGTTTTAGGTGGAGGGTTCTATAGATACCTATCAGGCCCACTTGATCCAGAGCTGAGTTCAAGTCCTGAATGTCTTCGTTAATTTTCTGCCTCAATGATCTGTCTAATACTGTCAGGGGGGTGTTGAAATCTCCCACTATTATTGTGTGAGAATCTATGTCTCTTCATAGGTCTCTAGGAATATGCTTTATGAATCTGTGTGTGCCTGTATTGGACGAGTATGTATTAATAATAATTAGGTTTTCTTGTTGAATTGAACCCCTTACCATTGATAAGATTTGGCTCTGTATCCCCACCCAAATAACATGTTGCATTGCAATTCCCAGTGTTGAAGGAGATACCTCTTGGAAAGTGATGGGATCACGGGGGTGGATTTTTCCCTTGCTATTCTCATGATAGTGAGTGAGTTCTCAAGAGATCTAGTGGTTTATAGTCTGTGGCACTTTCCACTTCACTTTCTATCTCTCCTATCACCATGTGAAGGTGTCCTTGCTTCCTCTTTACCTTCCACCATGAGTAAATATCCTAAGACCTCTCCAACCACACCACCTGTACAGCCTGTGGAACTGTGAGCCAATTAAACCTCTTTTCTTCATAAATTACCGAGTCTCAGGTAGTTCTTCATAGCAATGTCAGAACAGACTAATACAGAAAATTGGTACCATAGAAGTAGGCTGTTGCTATCAAGATAACTGAAAATGTGGAAATAGCTTTGAAATTGGGTAACAGGCAGACGTTGGAATAGTTTGGAGGGCTCAGAAGAAGACAGGCATATGAGGGAAGGTTTGGAACTTTCTAGAGACTTGTTAAATGGTTTTGACCAAAATGCTGATAGTGATATGGACAATAAAGTCCAGGCTGAGGTAGTCTTGAATGGATATAAAGAACTCTTTGGGAACTTGAGTAAATGTCACTCTTACTATGCTTTAACAAAGAAACTGGTGGCATTGTGACCCTGTTCTAGAGATCTGCAGAACTTTCAACTTAAGAGAGATGATTTAGAATATCTGGTGGAAAATATTTCTAAAGAGCAAAGTATTCAAGAGGTGATGTAGCTGCTTCTAACAGCATACACTCATACAAATGAACAAAGAGATTATCTGAAATTGGAATTTATATTTAAAAGGGAAGCAGAGCATAAAAGTTTTTTGCAGTGTGACCATGTGATGGAAAAGAAAAACTTATTTTGGAGGGAAAAATTTAAGCCAGTTGCTAAAATTTGCATAAGTAAAGAAGAATCTAATGTTAATAGCCCAGACTATTGGGAAAATGCCTCCAACTCCAACATATTTCACAGATCTTTGCAGTAGCCCCTCCCATCACAGATCTGAATGCTTAGGAGGGAAAAATGGTTTCCTGGGCCAGGATCAGGGCCCTCCTGCTCTGTGCAAGTTCATGACGTGGTGCCCTGTGTCCTAGCCACTCCAGCTCCAGCTGTGGCTAAAAGGGGCAAATGCACAGCTCAGGCTGTTGTACCCTCAGAGGGTGTGAATCCCAAGGTTTGGTGGGTTCCACTTGTTATTGGACCTGCAGGTTCACAGAAGGCAAGAGTTGACGTATGAGGGCCTCTGCCTAGATTTCAGAGGATGTATGGAATGCCTGGATGTCCATGCGGAAGTCTGCTGCAGAAATCTGCTGCAGAATCGGAGCCCTCATGGAGAACTTCTTCTAGGATAGTGCAGAGGGGAAATGTGGGGTTGGAACTCCCACACAGAGTCTCCACTGGAGCACTGCCTAGTGCAGCTGTGAGAAGAGGGCCATCATCCTCCAGATCCCAGAATAGTGGAGCCACCAACAGCTTGCACCACGAACCTTGAAAAGTCGCAGGAACTCAATGGTAGCCCATGAAAGCAGCTCCACGAGCTGTACCCTGCAGAGCTGCAGGATTGGAGCTACCCAAGGCTGTGAGAGCCCATTTATTGAATCAGCATGCCCTGGATGTGAGACAGGGAGTCAAAAGGGATTATTTTGGAATTTTAGATTTAATGACTGCCTAGTTTCAAGACTCGCATGGGGCCTGAAGCCCCTTTGTTTTTGACTTTTTTTTTTTTTTTCATTTGGAATGGGAGGATTTACCCAATTCCTGTACTCCCATTGTATCTTGGAAGTAACTAACTTGTTTTGTTTTTTTTTTTTATTTTTTTTTTTATTTTACATGCTCATAGGTGGAAGGGACTTGCCATGTCTCAGATGAGACTTGGGCTTGGACTTTTGAGTTAACCCTGGAATAAGTTAAGACTTTGTGGAACTGTTGAAAGGCATGGTTGTGTTTTGAAATGTGAGAAGGATATGAGATTTGGAAGGGACCAGGAGCACAATAATATGGTTTTCCTCTGTGTCCTCACACAAATTTCATGTTGAATTATAATTCCCAATGTCAGGAGAGGGATATAGTGGGAGGTGACTGGATCATGGAGGCAGATTTCTCCCTGCTATTCTCATTATAATGAGGAGTTATTTTGACATATGATGGTTTTAAAGTATTTGGCTCTTTCCTTTTCACTGTTTATCTCTCCTAGTGCCATGTGAATATGCTCTTGCTTCCCCTTCACCTTCCATTATGATAGTAATTTTCCTGAGGCCTTCCCAGTCTCCTGTGCAGGTTATGGAACTGTGAATAAATTAAACTTATTTTCTTTATAAATGTCCCAGTCTCAAGTAGTTCTTTATAGCAACGTGAGAATAGACTAATACAAACATTATGTCATGCCTTTCTTTCTTTCTTTCTTTTCTTTTTTTTTTTTTAATCTTTTTTTGTTTAAAGTCTGTTTGGTCTGAAATTAGGATTATAACCTCTGATTTGCTCTGTTTTCCATTTGTTTGATAGATTATTTCCATCAATTTATTTTCAGACTATGCATGTTATTTCATGGAAGATGGGTCTCTGGAAGATAGCATACAATTGGGTCTTGCTTCATTATCTAGTTTGTCACTCTGTGTCTTTTAATTGGGGAATTTAGCCTATTTACATTTAAGATTAGTGCTGATATTTGTGGACTTGATCCTTTCATTGTGTTCTAAGCTAGTTATTATGCATCAACTGGTTTATGTGGTTGATTTATAGTATTACTGATCTGTGTACTTTAATGTGTTTTTGTAGTGGCTGATGATAATCTTTTCTCTTTGTGTTTAGCAAAATACACCTCTTTTAAGGCAAATCTGATGGCAATAAATTCCCTCAGCACTTGCGTGTCTGTGAAGAATCTTCTTTCTCCACTTATGAAGCTCAGTTTGGCTGCAATAAAATTCTTGTCTGAAAATTTTTCTTTAAGAATGTTGAATATAGGCACCCAATCTCTTCTGGCTTGTAGAGTTTCTGCCGAAAATTCCAGTGTTAGGTTGATGGAGTTTCCTTAGTAGGTGACTTATCCTTTCTCCTTAGCTGCCTTTAACATTTTTTTTCTTTCATTTGACCTTGAAGAATTTGATGATTATGTGTCTTAGGAATGGTCTTCTTATATAATAGTGTGCAGGAGTTCTCTGCATTTCCTGAATTTGAATATTGGCCTCTCTAGTGAAATTGAGAAAGCTTTCATGAACAATAACCTGAAATATGTTTTCCAAGTTGCTTGCTTCCTCCCTGTCTCCTTCACATAAACCAATGAGTTGTAGATTTGTTCTCTTTGCATAATCCCTTATCTCTTGGAGATTTTGTTAATTATTTTTATTTATTTATTTTCTTCAATCTTGTCCGACTGGGTTATTTTAGAGAGCCAGCCTTTGAGCTCTGTGATTCTTTCCTTGTCTCAATCCGTTCTGCTGTTAATACACGCATTATGCAATTCTTGGAGTGTGATTTTCAGCTCTATCAAGTCAGTTTGTTCTTTTTAAAACTGTTAATTTTATTTGTCACTTCCTGTATCATTTTATTGTAATTCTTAGCTTCCTTGGATTGTGTTTCAACATTCTCCTGAATCTTGATGATCTTTGTCATTTCAGCCATTTCAGCCTGGTAAAGAACCCCTAGTGTGTTCATTTGGAACAAAGAAGCCACTATGCCTTTTTGAGTTGTAAGAGTTCTTGTGCTTTTTCTTTCTCAGTGTGGGTTGGTGTTCCTTTAACTATGGTGAAAATTGAGTACAGTCAGTAGATTTATTTTCTATATGGTTTTAGAGGGCCAAGCCTTTGTTCAGGGTATTTATTTGCAGTGAAATTTTTGTCTTGGGTTTCACAGGGAAGTATATTAGCAGAGTATTTTTGGTGTTGATGTTTTGGGCTGTAATCCAGTAGGTGGCGCTTAAGCATAATTTCCAGTAGGTAGGCTGTTACTCAGTTATGTGGCCCTTCACAGTTGTGTCTGTGCCCCTCTTAGTGCTCTGAAAGCTTGGGCTCCTCCCCCTCTTGATTGCTGGCTGAAAATCCTGGCTTGGCACTCCCAAGCTGCACACCACAGCTCTGCGGCAATCTCAAGCTTTATATCCCTTCCCATCTTGGAGGAATCAGGGGAAGGAAACTTAGCAGTGGTTGTGACAAAGGGTTTTTCACTTGTCTCTTGGAGCTCCACCTCAGAAAGATACAGAGCTGCTATCAATCAGTGTGATTGGCCCAGGATGGGGCAGTTGTGCTGTGAGCCCAAGTAAGTGGGGCCTTGCCTTGCAACAAATAGCAGGCGTGTGTGGGACTTGGGGAGACAGACAGGCGTCTTTTCTTTAGGGTTACTAGAGCTTGTTGGAGGTATGATTAAAGCACTTAGGGTCTTTGCTCCTTCCTCAGCCTGAGGGCAGAAAGGGCAGTACCACTACAGGAACAGTGGCAGATTGGCTTTCAGTTGCCTCTGGGAGCTGCACCTCAGAGAAACGCAGAGCCACTGCTACTGGGAATGTTCGGCCAGGGGATGGGGCAGCTTCTCTGCTGGCCTAAGCTGCAGCCTCTGTTTGTTAGAGAGTAAAGGATCAAAGGCATGTAGGGATAAGATACTGAGTTCCTCTTTCTGTGGTAACTGTGATACACTGGAAGCTTGGGTGAAGCCCTTGGGGTCTTTGTTTCTTTCCCAGAGCGAGGGCAACAAGGGGAAAACCATTGCTGTGGTAGTGGCAGAGGGGCTGTTGGTTATGTCTGGGAATTCCCCTCCCTAGAGAAACACGGAGCCACTACCAGTGAGTATGCTCACCACTGGTGGGGTGGTTGCTCTGTGGTTCCAAGCCAGGCACCCTGCCTGGTGAAGAGTCAGGGGTGGGGAACTCACTGGAAAGAGAGACTGGATTCCTCTCTCTATGATGGCTATGATGTGCTAGAGTGTGATGCTTGTTGATCCTCCAGGAGACCGCCTAACTAAACATTTAATCTAGCTAAACTGGTAGTTCTAGCAGTGCATTATTTAGGTAAATGGCCAAGAGGAAAAGAGGAAGTTGTATTTTGTGCGTGCGTGTGTGTGTGCTAACTCCATTCTTTTTTCTCCATCTTGTACTACTTGGCAATGAATACTTAAGATGCATCTGATTTCTTATATAAGTTGTAATATTTGTCAATTGGGAAAATGTTAGAGAGTCAAGACCCTCAACTATTTTTGAATAGGAGCTTAACGTGAAATTTTTGAGCTACAAGTGATGCGTGGATGACAGTAATGCGTGGATAATGCACTCTGCTAGCTAGTGGTGACAACACTGACATCTCTTTTCTGGAGAGGAAGAACCTCATAAATGCTTTGATTATCTTTCAATACTGGCTCAGTAGGTAGAGGAATCTCTTGCCTTCTTGCCTCTTCTGCCAATGTTAGATTATAAAAATGGAGTAGTGTGTTTTGTTGGCAAAGGGAAGGCTGACTGTTTAAAGAAACATTAATATTCATAACTGAAAACCTCACATCGTTAAAGTCATCAGTAAATTTTATTGCAAAAACAATGACAATGACCAATAACTATGGTGGTTTCTTTGGTATTCTGGGAGGAGGGCAACTGAGTTGCAATTCAGAAGTTAGAGCGCACTTAAGTTAGTCATTCTTAGAGATCTTGTGATATGGAAAGAAAGCTCTAGAGAAAAAAGTCCCTCTAGCAGGATTACTACCAGGTGAAGGCAACAAGAAAGCAGCCCTTCTTTCATATCCTGCAGCTGGGAACAGACTCCGATGTGGTAGAGGCTGTTACCTCTACCAGGAATGCAGCAGCAAAGTGAGGACGTAATTTATTTGCAGGGGATTACAAAAATGGGCAGAAATAGCTTATATATTTAAAGACATACAAGACATTCAGGAGAAATTGAAACATAAAAACGTTTGTATAATATGTTATTTAAAGTGGCAAAACTTGGAGTGGAGTATCATGGGACAATAGAGAAAAAATTTCTTGCCTAACATGTTAGGCAGGGTCAGGTGATTTGCTTAAAGACAGGCTTTTTTATGAAAGTCTTGACAATGAGATTAATATGAGCACAAATACAGGTCTGAAACAGTATGCTGTATGTGAGAGAATTCAGAGGAGTTCTGCATAGCTAAACTGTGAAGTTTAAGACTGACAGCAGTAGACAATGATTCTGCAGAGAAAGAAAGTTGTGATCAGTGAGATATTCTCTATCTTGTTGGAAGAAATGGTCAATTTAGTATCATATTATTTTAAAAAACTGATTTATAATTTTTTCAACACAAAACATTATTTCTTTTATATTTATTGAAATCTTATTCCTCCAGTAGATAAGTTTTTTTAATAGTATGATAACTTGATCTTATGTCCTCATTTTTTTCATATAGTCTTCAAATTTTCCACTATTTGTCAGATACTAAAGGATTAAATAACTGTAGATTTCTTAAAATGAACCTGGAAATATTTCAAAAACCCAAGTCTGCTCCCTCAACTTATTTTATCCTGTTAAACTAACACCATTTCTGTAAGTAGACTGCTTACTGAAAATCATCTGTCAGTGATATGTTCTAAAATCTGGATGCTTGTGATAAATTGACACAATTGAGTGTCAAACATGCCAACATTTCAGTGAGTAAAATGTATTGGAATATTATATGTGTCAGTTTATTGCTTCTCTAGAAATAGATTGAAAATGAAGTGTTAGAAATAAAGAAGAAAGTGTTTATAGCACCACTACACATTTGGCATGCTCAGTGTTTTTCTTTTCATCTTTTAAATTTCAATGTTTCCAAGAAGTGCAGAAATGTGAAAAGAATAATTTTTGTACAACCCAGAGTAATAAATATGCATAAGCACTTTTCCAATTATGTGAAAATTGCTTTTTGTAATTTATTTCAGATTTCATATTAAAGTGTTATAATTACGAGATTACATGTGAATAAACTGGCTGTACATAAATGTTTTTTCATGTCAATTGGGAAATGTAAAATAAGCATGTTGAGCAGAATTTTCACAAATTATATCTAGTATAATTTATGAAAAAATGCAGCACATATATTTATAAGCATAAATATATGTATATTTCCAAAAATAGGAAACTCATTCATTTGAATTTTGCACAACTTAAGTCAGTTTGTACTGTATTTCTGTTTTCTCAAGTGGAGCTCCTTTAACTACAAGAAGATAATAAAGAAAGATTAAAGTCAAAAAGGTAGTTCATTGGAATGATATGAATGTATCTCATGAGACCTGATGTCTTAATTGCAATGAGGCTTTTGAAAAGTCTGACTCCAGAAACTAGCAATCCATGAGGAATCAAGGATATTGCTCTTTTTTTCCTCACTCTTAATCTAGATCTTTTTCTCTCTCACTATCTCTGATTCTCAGTATTCCTCTTTATCTGAAATTACTAGATTTCTTTTTCTGCCTCTTTTGTCTTATCTGCTTCCATGTTCTCTATTTCAGACCCAGCATTTCTTCTACATGACTTTGTTGTTCAGTCTTTGGGGAGTGATTAGAAACATTAGGCTCCAGTTGTAATCCCAGCACTTTGGGAGGCCAAGGCGGGTGGATCACGAAGTCAGATCGAGACCATCCTGGCTAACACAGTGAAACCCCGTCTCTACTGAAAATAAAAAAAATTAGTCAGGTGTGTTGACAAGCGCCTGTAGTCTCAGCTACTCAGAAGTCTGAGGCAGGAGAATGGCTTGAACCTGGGAGGTGGAGCTTGCACTGAGTAGAGATCGCGCCACTGCACACTCCAGCCTGGGAGACGTAGCTAGACTCCGTCCAAGAAAGAAAGAGAGAGAGAGAGAGAGAGAAGGAGGGAAGGAGGGAAGGAGGGAAAGAAGAGAAGGAAGGAGGGACGGAAGGAAAGAAGGAGGAAGGAAGGAAGGAAGGAAGGAAGGAAGGAAGGAAGGAAGGAAGCAAGGAAGGAAGGAAGGAGAGAGAAAGAAAGAGAAAGATTAGTCCCAATTTAAATTCCAAAAAGGAACTCTCTCTCGTTAGCATGACTGGTGAGATTATCCATCACAGTTCAATTCCCCATGATTCTGACATAGCGCCATGTGGAGGGAGGCTTGTAAAACAAACAAACAAACAAACAGACAAAAAAACAGTTATACATCAGTTATACATACTTGAGAAGGCGATGTGGGAGTGGGAAGAAAATGATCAAAGGGAAAGTATTTGTCATTTCTTGAAAGTGGAATATTTCTTGGAATTCTTCATGTAAAGAGTAAGGTTGAAGGGGATATATATTTTTGTAGAAGCTGAAAGTTACTTTTTTTTCCTAGAATTTTCAGTTTGTATGTTTTACATTCCAGGGTAAGGCTCATTTAATTTCCCAACAGATCTTTCTGCATGATGATATCATAGAATACAATTTTTCCTCCCCTAATGGCGAAGAAAGATAAAACCATTTGGAATCTTATAGGCCTGAGTTTGAATATTGACTTTAATTTACCAGTGTTTGAATGTGAAAAATATTACATTCTCTGTGCTTATGCTTTCTAGTTTATAAAATAAGGAAAAGTAAACCTAACTCATAGGATTTGTATGCTGATTAAATAAACACTCTATCTCTATTATTATAGTACTTCACATTTAGCAAGTGAGTACTATGCACTCAATTCTCTTGGCTTTGCATGTATTTGATCTATTAAATAATACAACATAGGTACAGATCTAGTATATAATATCTACTGCATAAACGCAAGCTATAATCAATTCTGACTTATCTGTGGTGATTTAATCTGTTTCTGAATTAATTCTATTTTAAAGAATAGTAAATTTTTTAGAATAAATAAAGTTAGAAAAAAAATAATGTATACACCTATGTATAAAAATATTTTCTATTGCTTGGAGATGCTATTTTGCCAAAAGTTATATACACTTCTGTTTACCAATCTGGTATGGAACCTAGTAAATAAAAAATAAGATGTCAAGCAAAAATATAAACTGGTTAATATTAAACAAAGGATTAGATTATATTAATGAGAAAAAATGCATTATGAAAATAACTTAAATTTTAATATAGAATACAATTTAATCTTAAATACAATAAGTATTTTATAGCTTTTTCTATTTTAAAAACAAAAAAACAAAAGTTGAAATATTCTTCATACATTCAGAAGGCAATGCTAGATAAATTTATTTTTAAAATGATGTATTAAACACAAAGTAACTCATGAATCTGAAAATCTTTTAGTGAAATTTTTTAACAGAATGGTAACGTTGGTATATATTTTGAGTGGTTTGTCAAATTCATACAATTCATAGAAGAATATAGAATTTGGGGCAATTAAGTTATAGTAGGTCTTATTTATTACCTGCTAATAGTCATAAAACGTCATTTCTCTGACTTCCCAGGGTAGAGACAGTGATAGATTCTGAGACAAATTTTCCTTTCTGAGGAAAAGAAAGGGGTGAGAACACCACCATTCCTTTCCTGTCTGGACCATTTGCATTTTATAACGAAATGCAATTGTGTGAGAACATTGTAATACCAAGAGCAGCAATGAGGAAAAAAACAAGCCCAGATATAAAATGTATTCTATTAAAATCAGCAAAGATATTAAATGCAAGTCCATACATAGTCAAGTGAATGCTTGGAAATGTTGGAAGAGCTTACATCCTTAATCAGGTTGAGATGTTGAAACAACCATGAAAAGACTACTGTCTGTTTCTCATGTGAAATAACTATTTTTTTTTTATCGTGATGAATAAACGCAGCACAACTTCTGCCATCTTAACGACTTTTAAGTTCAGTGGCATTAAATACATTCATAATGTCGTGCAACCCTCACTACCATCCATATCTATAAGTCTTTTTATCTTGTAAAACTAAAACTCTAGACTCATAAAACAATAATTCCCCATTCTCCACTCTTTCCAGCCTCTGGCAGTCAGCATTCTGGCTCTATGATTTTGGTTATGCTGGGTACCTCTAAGTGGAATCATACAGTATTGATCTTTTTGTGATTGACTTATTTCACTTAGCATAATATCCTCAAAGTTCATCCACATTGCAGCATATGTCAGAATTTCTTTCCTTTTTAAGGCTGAATAATATTCTATGCATGTATATACCACATTTTGCTCATCCACTCATCTGTCAATGGACACTTGGGTTGCGTTCACATTTTAACTATTGTGAAATTATATGAACGTGGGTATACAAGTATAACTTCAAGGCACTGCTTTCAATTTTGGGGGTTGGGGTATAGCCAGAAATAGAATTGCTACGTGATATAGTAATTCTACTTTTAATACTTTTTAGGAGCTGCCATACTGTTTTCCACAGTGGCTGAACCATTTTACATTTCCACCAACAGTGCCCACACACACAAGTTCCACTTTCCTTATATCCTTGCTGATATTTGCTAGTTTCTGGCTTCGTGGTAGTAGTCATTCTAATAAGTGTGAGGTAGTATCTGATTGTAGTTTTGATTCTCAACATGATTAGTGATCTTGAGTATTTTGTCATGTACATCCTGGATGTTTGTATACCTTCTTTGGAGAAATGTCTATTCAAGTTATTTGCCCATTTTTAAGCGAGTTATTTGTTTTCTTGTTGAATTTTACGAGTTATCTTCAAATTCTGAATATTAATACCTTATAGATACAGAATTCACAAATATTTTCTGTCATTTTGCTGGTTGCCTTTTTATTATGTTGGTAGTGTCTTTTGATAAACATTTTTAAAAAGTTATAAATTCCAATTCATCTAATTTTTCTTTTGTTGCCTATGTCTTTCATGTCATATCTGTTAACTCATTTCCAAATCTAATATTGTGAAGTTTTTGTCCTATGTTATTACCTGACAGTTGTGTATGTTTTGGTCTTACATTTACATCTTTGATATATTTTGAGTTAATTTTTGTATCTGGTTCTAGGTAAGGATCCAGTTTTATTCATTTGAAAGTGAGAATCCAGTTTTCCTGGTAGCATTTGTTGTAAAGATGGTCTTTCTTCCATTAGATGGTCTTGGCACCCTTGTCAAAACTCATATGAACATATACAAGAAGGCTTATTTCTGGAATACCTATTCTATTCCATTGGTTTGCGCATCTGTCTTTATGCTAGTTCTACACTATTTTACAGTAAGTTTTGAAATAGAAAGTGTGAGTCCTCCAGCTTTGTTCTTCTTTTTCAAGATTGTCTCAGCTCCTAGGGGTTGTTTGAGATTCCATATGAATTTAATGATTTTTTTTTCTATATCTACAAAAAATATAATTGGAATTTAATAGGAGTTGAATTGAAACTATAGATCACTTTGAGCAATATTGATATCTTAAGAATATTAAGTCTCGGCTGGGTGTGGTGTCTCACACCTGCAATTCTAATACTTTGGGAGGCTGAGGCAGGTGGATCACCTGAGGTCAGGAGTTTGAGACCAGTCTGGTCAACATGGTGAAACCCTGTCTCTAGTAAAAATACAAAAAATTAGTCAAGCATGGTAGCAGGCACCTGTAATCCCAGCTATTCAGGAGACTGAGCTGGGAGAGTCACTTGAACCTGGGATGGGGAGGCTGCAATGAGCTGAGATCATACCACTGCACTCCTGCCTTCCTAAGTTTTGAGGAATACTGATTTGTATAATAATAAAACTGGTCTTTCAGGCAGCCACTGATATGTGAAAAACGTTTTTTCTGTTGCAGTTCTTCTGTCTTGATAAGTCGGTTCTGTCTACATAGCCAGGCAAGGTGTATCTGTTGAGTGATAACACATGTGTTTTGTTTGTTTGTTTGTTTGTTTTTGGTAGAATTATTTTTATACCTTTGGGTATATACCCAATAGTGGGACTGCTAGATCAAATGGTAATTCTGATTTAAATTATTTCAGAAATTGCCAAAGTGCTTTCCACAATAGCTGAACTAATTTACAGTCACAGGAGTGTATACGTGTTTCTTTTTCTCTGCAACCTCACAAGAATCTGTTATTTTTTTTTACTTTTAAATTATAGCCATTCTGACTGATGTGAGATGGCATGTCATTGTGGTTTTGGTTTTTCATTTCTCTGATGATTAGCAATGTTGAGCATTTTCTCACATGTTTGTTGGCCACAAGTATGTTATCTTTTAAAAAGTGTCTGTTCAGCCAGGCACGGTGGCTCACACCTGTAATCTCAGCACTTTGGGAGGCTGAGGCGGGCAGATCGCCTGAGGTTAGGAGTTTCAGACCAGCCTGACCAACATGGTGAAACCCTGTCTCTACTAAAATATAAAAATTAGTTGGGAGTATTGGTGGGTGCCTGTAATCTCAGCTACTTGGGAGGCTGAGGCGGGATAATCACTTGAACACAGCAAGTGGAGGTTGCAGTGAGCCGAGCTCGCACCACTGCACTCTACCCTGGGCGACAAGAGTGAAACTTCATCTCAAGGAAATAACAAAAACAAAAACAAAAAATTGTCTGTTCATGTCCTTTCCCTAATTTTTAATGGGGCTGCTTGTTTTTTGCTTGTCAATTTAATTTTATTCTTTGAGCCACTATTAGTCATTGTTTTCATCACCTCATCTTCACCCCATTGGTATGAGAGGGATTTCCATCCTAGAGTTATGAGGATGGCTGAACACTTGATACCCAACACTGAACAGATGATATTGACAACAGTCCATTAGTCACATAATCACAATTCAGAGAGAAAGACACTTCATTTCATTCAGGGCTCCACAGAGAGTGTACTCAAGAACAGAGTGAACAACCAGGGCTTCTTGGAGGAAGGCTTGTAGTATCAAGGATTTGAGGTAATTCCTGGTTCCCATGGAGTATGTGACTGGCTTGTTTGAATAACTATTTAAATGGCAGTAAACTGAAACCTGCTGTCTAGAGATAAATGAGAACGGCATTTGGCCTATTCGATAAAGAGGGCTGTTTGACTAGGGGACTTTATCCACAGGAGCAGAGTATGGTAGACAACTCATAGTTAGGCCATTTGAGATCCTTTCAATTTTCCCAGATGTCAAAGCAACATATAATATTAAACTGTAATTTTAGTCCTCATGCCATGGCCACATATTGTGTTACTTGGAAGTGAAACTGCCCTAAGTAATAGATGTGTTGATGGGAGTGGCTTAATTAGCTTTCTTATGAACCTGGCTTTGAGAGTTTTACTAAAAAGGATATGAAGATGTAATTTGATGGAGAAGACATTTAAAGTGATAGTAAATACCCATATGTGTCTTTTTGGCCACTCACCAAGTTCAGAAGATCATTTATTCAGTAATAAAAATAGATTAAATAGGCTTAGCTTAAACATTTAACAAAAAAGGACAATCTACCAACAAGTAAGTAAAAACAGCCAATTTTTTTTTTAGCAAAAATTACACTTGTACCACTTTTATACTTCTAGATGATATTAGTAGACTGAAAATGTGTTTTTATATATTTGGCATAGTTTTAACTAAATAACTGTGTAGTAAATTCATTTTTATTTTACTTTCACTTGCTTTACTTGACCAGGATTTAGGTTTTATATTAAATAAAATTATGTATCCTTGCTCTTACATCCTTTCTTCCACCATCCTATTGCACAAATTCCTAGATAATTTAATTATGTAATAATTATTATAGCAGATGTTTTAGGTGTTTGGCTACAAGTTCCCCTACTACATTCTTTTAGGATTTCTCATTTGTAATCTCCCCTCTCACTTTCCAGCTTCTAGTAAAAGGCCTAAAAATGGCTGTCATTGTATGTGATTCTGTCTTTCCTTCTATAACTGCTTATGTGAATTTCTGACTTTCTGCATGTATCCAACCTAGAAACTCTATTTAAAATGTGAAGTTTTGCCTGTCAACTTGAATACTATGCTTCTGAGTGACTTTCTTGATATTGATAGCACTTTCAATTTTACTCCCTGTACCCCTGCTTAGTCCCAACTGCCTGCTGCTCAGACCAGTGACTTATTCCTCTACATTTCATGATCATTGCAGAATTTAATTATTCAGTTCTGACTGAGCATTCCTTTACTCCCATTTTCTTAACAGCTGACCTGACAAGACTCTATATATTTTTAGATCAAGTGAATTCTGGTAGTTTCATCTTGATCTCATGACCATTATTAGGTGAGGCAAGAAAAAGAGAAAAAGAGTGTCATACAGCCAGATTATTCTTACTGCTTTCAGTGAGTGAATTCTTGAAAAAGTACCTTCATTGCTAATTTTGCCAAGGATATTTAATCTAATAATTGGAAGGACAAAATTAAGTATAAAATTATTCATACAATATAAACAGTTTAGTGACTTCCAGTATTTGCCAAGGAGTGTATTAAATTCCTGTTAATACTGCAGAACTCATTATTTTAAATGGGCATACATATTTTGAATTTACATGAAAATAGAAAAAGGAAATTTGGGTCATCATTAATGTTGCTTGGGCAATGCTAACTACAATTAGTTTAAATATATAATTAAAATACATTCTTTCTAATAAAATAAAAAGATTTTAGCATCAAAAGTCAAATTTCAGCAGATATTGTAAAGTTTCAGAATGTTCAAATGAGGTATGCATATTCTGTTCTTTTAATGCATTTAAAATTTTGACTTCAAATCAAGTGTTTGAAGAGATTATATATATATAAACCCATATATATATATATATATGTCTCAAAATTATGAAAATGAAGATCAAACAAAGGTTGAGCAATTTAAACTTTTTGTCTCTAAAACATCATATATATTCAGATGTAAACTCAGGGTAACTTTTTTTTTTAGAAAAATGATATATTTTATTTGTTAATATGTCCAAAATATCATCATTTCAATATTCAGTTAGCATTTTTTTAATTAACTCTGTTTTCTTTTTCAATATATATCTTGGATTCTGGGATACACACGCAGGCTTGTTACAAAGGTATATTGTGTGATGCTGGGGTTTGGAGTACAATTGAAACTGTCACCCAGGAAGTGATCATAGTACCCAGTAGGTACTATGGGTACTATGGTAGTTTTGCATATAGGTAGTTTTTCAGCCCTTGTCTTCCTCTTCCCTTCCCCTGTTGTATTCTCCAATGTCTGTTGTTCCCATCTTTATGTCCATGTGTACCCAATGTTTACCTCCCACTTATAAGTGAAAGCATGTGGTATTTGATTTTTGGGTTGTACATTTGTTTACTTAGGATAATCAACTCCAGTTCTATCCATGTTGCTGCAAATAACATAATTTCATTCTTTTCTATGGTTGCATAGAATGTCATGGTGCATATGTATCACATTTTCTTTCATCCTCCACTGATGGGCAGCTGAGTTGGTTTCATGTCTTTACTATTGTGAATAGTGCTGTGATGGGCATATGGATACGTGTATTTTCAGTACAGTAATTTATTTTCCTTTGAGTATATACCCAGTAATGAGATTACTGTACCAAATGGTAGTTCAACTCTGTTCTTTGAAAAATATCCAAACTGCTCTCCATAGTGGCTGCACTAATTTATACTCCCACCAGCAGTGTATAAGCATTCCATTTTCTCTGCAACCTAGCCAGCATTTATTACTGTTTGGCTTTTTAACAAAGCCATTCTCACTGGTGTGAGATAGTATTTCATTGTGACTTTGATTTGCGTTTCTCTGTTGATTAGTGATGCTAACCACTTTTTGCTATGTTTTTTGGCCACTTTGATGTCTTCATTTAAGAAGTGTCTGTTCGTATCTTTTGGCCACTTTTAAGTGGGGGTATTTGTTTTTTATTTGTTAATTTGTTTAGTTCCTTTTAGATTCTGGATAGTAGGCCTATGTCAGATGCATGGTTTGCAAATATTTTCTTCCATGCTGTAGGTTGTCTGTTTACTCTGTTGATAGTTTCTCTTGCTGTGTGGAAGTTCTTCAGTTTAATTAGGTCCTACTCATGGATTTTTGTTGTTGTTGCAATTGCTTTTGAAGAGGGCCACAAATTCTTTTTAAAGGCTGATGTCAGAAAGTTATTTCAGTGATTTTCTTCTGGAATTTATATAGTTTGAGAATGTATACTTAAGTCTTTAATCTATCTTGAGTTAATTTTTCTATATGGTAACAGGGGACTAAATGTCACCCTGAATGTCTGGTTAACATTTTAAATAAATAATGTTAATATCTCACTAGCAAATACAAATAGACTAATAAATATTAAGTTGTAATTTATAAACTTTTTTTTACTTTTGTGCCAATATTTTAGACACAGGAGTTTAAATTAAAAAAAAAAAGATACTAAAACATAAAATATTCCAGTTTTGCCAATACCTTGAAATTGATTAATCACATTATGAATGGTTTTGACATATAAACAAAGACATTTTGTAAATGAACTCTTTTCTCCCTCCTCCAAAAATTTTAAAAATGCCAGATTGTTTTATAAACATGGTGTCTGATTCTCCCATAAGCACATATGCTCTGTCACACTTGGTTACTTGTTCAAGTCTAGAAACTTTGGCTCAACCTGCAGGCACAGGCTATGGGAGGAAAAGGCTTAGAAGCCTGTGGTAGAAGTCAACAAACTTAGGGTGACTGGGGAAAAATTGCCTACTCAGTTCCTTAATTGGTGGCCAATGAATGACAGTAACTTACTATAGTTTTTCAGTTATACCAACATTGATAGGACTTTCCCACAGTTATCAAGCAAATAAAACACAACATTTTATGGAATTTTTGGATTAGAATTATCAGGTTTGATTAATTTTATAGATTTTTTTTCTCATTTTATCTTAAATTAAAATGTAATCACAATATAATTTTTATGTATTATAATAATCTTGAGATATTTATTTGGGTCTAATACATTTAATGTGCTGTTTATTTTTTTATTTGAATAGTTGCCCAATCTGAGCAATAATACTTTGTAATTGTAAAGAAAAGATGAAATCTTAGGAACAAAATACGTTGTATCTTTCAGCATTTTATTTAAATAAAATTACATTTACTTGGCAATCATAGGAAGCTAAGCTATTTCGATTCACTTCCCCTCCGTTTATCACTTTATCCCTTTTCTCTTTTTCTTCATTTCTTCCTTCTTTCCTCCATTTCTTAATTGTTTTATTCACAATTTCAGATGATTTTACAAATAATCTTTAGATGCTGATATTGAAAGAAAATTCAGTCTAGACATATTAGAGATTTACCTAGTAGAATTGTATTTGTTTCCACTAAATGGAATTAATGTACAGCAATATTCAGTCTTGTGCATTGGAAGAGAAACATATTCAGGAATTAATATTTAAATAGTATATCTGAATTGTGGCAGATTTTGGTGTTATTTTTATATTTTAAAGTTGTGGTAAATGTATATTATTTTCTTTAAAATTCTGGTTTTCTAATAGTTGGAATAATAGTATAGAAAAATTTACCATTTGAAGTGTAATATGTATTTTCAATGTTATAGTTTCTAAGAAACAATGGAGTTTTCAGATTAAAAATTTTGATTCAGGTGCTGTGGCTCACACCTGTAATCCCAGCACTTTGGAAGCCTGAGGCAGATGGCTCGCCTGAGGTCAGGAGTTCGAGACCAGCCTGGCCAACATGATGAAACCCCATCTCTATTAAAAATACGAAAACAAGCTGGGTGTGGTGATAGGCACCTGTAATCTCAGCCTACTCAGGAGGCTGAGGCAGGAGAATTTCTTGAACCCGGAAGGCAAAGGTTGCAGTGAGCTGATATCTCACCATTACACTCCAGCATGGGGAAAAAGAGTGAAACTCTGTTTGAAAAAATGTGATGTATATATTCCTTATATTGTTTTATAAGTAAATTAAACCAACATAAGCATATTTAGGCAAAATGATTTTAAAATCATGTGCATAGATATGTTAATGCTATGAAAATTGATCAGTTGATTTATAAAAGCTATCATAAATACTTTCTGAAACTAAATGATATTGAATTAAATTTATATTTAAGCAATATATTATAATTCATAATATTACATTTATTATGCAGACATATATTATAATTCAAGTGGACATAGGGCAATTCAATCGAGATTTGTACAATAGATAATGGGAAAGCAATAGAGGTTGAACAAGGGTGGTAATTTTACTATTTGGACTCCATATTTTCCAGCTATCCCAACATACGCATGTACCTATCAACTGAAAAATGTAACTGGACAAAACTGTAATATACTAAGGTTCCACAGCTCTGGCTGTAATACTAGTTATCATTCTTTTTGTTATAGACAACAAAATATAATCTCTGTCTCAGTTAAAGATTCCTTTCATTGCTTTCTGAATTTGTTGTTTATAATTTGTCTCTTTGGCTTAACTGGAGAGATTATTTCTCTTTCAATGCCAATGCTATTTCTCACTACTTGTTTATGACATATCCCATTGGAATCAGATCCTCATCATATTGCTCATGTGAGTCAGCAGATTGGCTTGTTTGGATGATTATGGAAATGGGTAAAATATGGGATGGCATATAATCTGGTAAAAATTGAGTTAAGAGTGGTATAAAAGGAAACTAAATTTTGGGGCCCCCAAATCGTTAAGCTAAAGGGAGAAGTCAAGCTGGGAACTGCTTAGGGCAAACCTGTCTCCCATTCTATTCAAAGTCACCCCTCTGCTCACTGAGATAAATGTAATTCTGATTGCCTCATTTAGAGAGCCTCACCAGAAACTCAAAAGAATGCAATGGTTTTTATCTTATCTACTTATGACCTGGAAGCCCTCTTCCCACTTCAAGTTGTCTCACCTTTGCCTTGAGTTGTCCCACCTTTCCGGACTGAATCAATGTACATCTTAAACATACTGATTGATGTTTCATGTCTCCCTAAAATGTATAAAATCAAGCTGTGCCCCTACCACCTTGGGCACTTGTCCTCAGGACCTCCTGAGGCTGTGTCATGCGAACCTGTCCTAAATATTGGCAAAATAAACTTTCTAAATTAACTGTGACCTGTCTTAGATTTTCTGGGCTTACATTTTAGTAACCATGAAGTGATTCTGAGTAGAGATGCCCTTGACCTTTGACAAGTCTTCTATTGCTTGAAAACAGCATGAGCTAACTTTATGGCTCAAACCAATAGGACAAATTGCTGAGGTCTGAGAGCACCCCCTTCATAGAATCCCTAATCTCCCCAAATTTGGTTGAGATCTAAAGTTCATCTTGCTATACAACTCCTCCAACCCACCCTTATTTTTTTGAGATGGGGTCTTGTTCTGTTGTCCAGGCTGGAGTGCAGTGGCATGATCTTGGCTCACTGCAACCTCTGCCTCCTGGGTTCAAGTGATTCTCCTTGCATCAGCCTCCCAAGTAGCTGGGATTATAGGCACGTGCCACCATGCCTGGCAAAGTTTTGTATTTTCAATAGATACAGAGTTTCACCATGTTGGCTAGGCTGGACTTGAACTCCTGACCAAGTGATCCACCTGCCTTGGTTTCCCAAAATGCTAGGATTACAAGCCCTCCTCTTTTTTCTTGGAATTTTACTTACTTCCAACAGTGAAGGCAAGATTTCCTGTTTCCATGATGATGGAAGGCAGGCAACTCCTTTATAGAGTTTGAGTTCACACCCAGCAGGGAAGATGAGTTTGAGTTTTTTGGTTGGAACAATGAAATTTTGTAGGAATTAATTTTTATTTTAATAAATTATAAGATATTTTAATTTTTTAACCTGAAGTTGAACTTTTATTGCATCTTGCTGTTTTTGATTTTCTCTCCCCTTTTAAAGGGCTTGAAATAGTGATGCTGTCCTTCAACTCATTTTCATCTAATTAAGTTTTTTTTTTTTTTTTTTTTTTTCTTACCTCAAGTTCTATTGGTTGTGGACTGATACTAATAATGTTTCCTTAAAGGTCTGAAGGAATTGAATTACTCCAGCATAATATTCTGTGCAGTGCAGAAGGTCATTTCTTTTGCCTTTTGGTAACTAGCCTAACAGATTTTATGTTTTATCAGAAGAATTTCTAGCCCATTAGTATTAACTTTTGGTGTGCTTAGGAAGAAAACTGAGATTTAAAAAAAAAAAATTAAGGTTATTACATCTATGTAGCTTTCTTTATGTGCTTTTAAAGTACTGTGACACCGAGTTACAGGGCTTTGACTTCTGGGTCTAAAAAGATTCCAAGTTCTGCTAAATCTTAAACACTGACAACAATTAAAGCCTCTTCTTCAGGCCTGGTAGAAGATGCCAATCAAAATAAACTGCATTCCTGAGACACAGGGCAAGAAACTAAAGTTATTCAATTCCTCAGGGACCAGGGACTATCATGGAAGAGGTGGGCTGTGAGACCTTAAGGGCAGATATTGAAAAGAGAATAAGTTCAGCTTCTCTATAAGTTAATCATTAATGTCAAAGGCACACTGATGTAAGATCAACATACGAGCCCCTGTTTCTGATTAACAAGGTTTTCTTTAAGCATTAACTGACTCCTTAATAAAAGCTATAAGGGTCTTATGGAACTTATGTCACATATAATCAAGAACAAAATTTTATCAATTGTTTATAAAATTTTGAAAAACAAATTTGATTGTCTTCATGCTGCTTTTATTAGGCCTTATTGTTTTGAAAATTAAGTCTACTCTCTCAAAGAATGAAGGTTTTCACCTTTTTTCAAAATCCTTGAGTTACAACTTTGGCCACTTGAATGACTTATTTTACAACGACCTGTGATATCAAGTGTTTTAAACCTTTGATATTTGACAAACTTTCCAAAGTCAAATTATCAATTATGTCTCTTTCTGATATAATTAATCTTTTAAGATATTAGTTTTCCTAAAGTCCAAAAATTACATAATTTGGCTTATTTGTTAGAAAAATTATATAGGAAATATTGTCTAATATAAAATGGTGTTTTATTTTCTTTGGGCTGTATTTTTATAAATGTTATTCGTATGCATTCCAAAATTATGAAAAACTCCTATAAGTCTGATATGACTTACTGTATGTTATCACTAATAATTATAATTGTTATATTAAATTATGTGTGCCACAGCAGTAACAAATTTTCTTGTCAACAGTGTTCTTGACTATGGCTTCTCTAAAACTTTTTATCATCCATCAACTATTGTTGTCTTGTTTTGGTCCTCTTTAGAAGGTGGTTTTATATCTGCTATAAAACTCTAACATACTAAGTTTGGGGATTGTGATATCAGAAGAGAAAAAAAAAAAACTTTTACAAGTCATGAAGAACTGAAATATTCATGAATATCAAGCAGAACAGGAATTAACTACAGGGACTGATCTAATAGAAGACTGTTGTTGACTTTTTGCCTAAAACATTGCAGATACTTCTTTGTTTTGTTTTTTCAGAGTCAAGTAAACTTCTTTTGAGCTATTGACAGCTTTTAACAATTTAGTATATACTTCAGAACAAAATTTAGAACAGATTCATTTCTCTCTACCTGATTTCCCCAGAATTTGGAAACTATTTGTGAGTATTCTTAACTTATGGCAATACAGTTATTCACATAAGTTCAATAAGAATCTGTTTTCATTTATAACAGGACACAATTGGAGAAACTGGTTATTTTACCAAGGCTTTGATTGGAATGATGTGCTTTCCTTTAAGGAATCAAGCTTGACTTACAGAGCAAACAAAAGGCCCTTGAGGAAACTGGTCTAATACCTTGTCTACACCATCCCTGTACAGGGTTTCTGACCTGTGTTAAGTAAGGAATGCTACTTTCTGACAGGCCCAGGAGCCCAAAATTTATCTTGGAACCTCAAGAGGACAGGAACTGACCCAACTCACAGGTTGATAAAAATATACAAATATGATGGTACAAATTCATGGCTGGGATCAGCTTTTTAAAAATCTTATCTGAGACTCCTTCTATGAAACAAGGTTTCATCAAAGCCAATTTAAAAGCCTATGTAAAAAAATAATTATTCTTGCTGTACCATATACAAACAATCAGGCAACAAAAAATAAAGCAAATCAGTCCTACCATGATTTATCTTTAGTCAAAATGGGAAACTGGAGAGAGAAAAAAATTATTTTAAAAACTATAGCACATCTGTTTTATATGCTAGTTTTACCTGGTTTTCAATTTTTTATTATTTTCTACAGTTTGGACCAAATTCTAATTTTTCTTGGCTATAAGAATTCAAAATAATGTTTTCAATTTTTTCCTTCTCCCCCCCTGCCATTTTTCATTATTTGGAGCCACTGAAACCTAACCTGTGCTTTTGTAAAGCCCTGCAAACTGAAGCTAGACAAATAAACTTCAGAAGAAAATAACAGCAACATATTTACATACATAAACCAAATTCATACCTGCCTACTGATATATGAACTTTAGAGTAATGTCACCTATTTTGATTTTCCAGGAATATTCTTTTGTTTGTTTTTGTTTTTCTCCCTTCCTCCACTTATTTTCTTTTCATAAGACATGAGACTTCACAACTTGCTAAAAATGAACTTTCCTAATAAACCATCCTAGAAATAAACCATCCTAGCCATGAAAGCTCAGACAAAACTTGAAACCAGAGACTCATTTTCTCCTAAAATGCTTTCTCCAAATGATTTTTAAAAAGAGAAGGGAGAAGTGTGAAAGGAAAATAAATCTTGGGGCCCCCAAATCACTAAGTTATAGGGAAAAGTCAAGCGGGGAACTACTTAAGGCAAACCTGCTTCCCATTTTATTCAATGTCACTCCTCTGCTCAGTGACATAAATGCATATTTGATTGCCTCGTTTGGAGAGGCTAATCAGAAAATTAAAAGAATGCAAACATTTGTTTCTTATCTACCTATGATCTGGAAGCACCCTCCCCACTTTGAGTTGTCCTGCCTTCTCCTAGAGTAGTCCCACCTTTCCGGACTGAACCAATGTACATCTTGTACATAATTGATTTATGTCTCATAACTTCTTAAAATTTATAATACTAAGCTGTGCCCCAACTTTTGTAGCCATTTGCCAGCAGGACCTCCTGAGGCTGTGTCATGAGCATGCATCCTCAACATTGACAAAATAAACTTTGTAAAATAACTGAGATTCTTCTCAGATTTTTCGGGTTCACAGTGGTGTGGTAGATTGTTTGCAAAACTGGTCACAAAATTTCTTTCATTTCCTTTAATCATATACTTAGTCATTAAAATTGCTGTTGCCATTATCAAGAAGTAGAGTCTATTTTCCCTTAGTTTGAATGGTGAGGATAGTTTCAGGCATGCTTTGACTAATGGAATGCAACAAGATTTTTGTGACTTTTGAGCATGAAAACATCATGTTGTAAAGAAGGTGGAGCAAAAGAACCTTTGGAAACACAGCTAGAGCCATGCTCACCGTCTCAGTTGAACCTAGCCTCCAGGTGACAGGCAGATGAGCACAGCTACATGAGTCAGCCCAGAGTGACCCTATTCAACCTAAAAGTCATGAAAACGAATATACAGTTGTTATTTTAAGTTACCCAGGTTTTTTTTTGTTTGTTTGCTATGCAGAAAGAGATAAATGGAAAAGAGTACTGTAAGACATAAAGTATTTATCTAAGGTACAGTAGTGAAAGTGACAAAATCTGGGGGCTTGGTCAAATCAGGTAGAAAGGATGTTGATATACAGAATCTTTTTTTTTTTTT
>NW_012101336.1:283630-320880 GCF_000951045.1 Mandrillus leucophaeus
ACATAGAAAGGTTCTATACATTCTTCAGGGATATGTGTCTATAAATAAGATTTCCATTCTCTTAGTAGGTGTATGTGGGGCATTCCTTAGGCTTCCAGCAAGAATTACACAAAGGGGTGGAATTCAGGGTCTCAGTTTTAAAGAACCTAGGCTGCTAACATATCTATTAGATCCACTAAGATGAGGTACGGGATACAAATCTAGTTCTTAGGTTTTATTAAGCATGATGAGTACAAGATACTAGGTTGAGGCTCAGTGTTTACCCAAGATTTATGGAGTGAAGAATTCAGACAAACATTTTGCCAACCTGGACTGTGAATCCAAAGATCCTGATCTACATTTCTCCCAAAATGAATGCCCGAGACTGCAGGCTTTTTGTAAATATTTGATCAGTTCTCCAGGAAATCTTAGACCAAAAAGGAGATGGGCATGACAGGGTAAAGAGGAGCAGTGACCCAGAGTCAGATAAAGGAAGGTAGAGACATGAAATATGTTCTTCTTATATAATCTACGTTTGATTCATGACTCTAAGTATTTTGTAAGGCATTCCAGTTTAAAAACTTAATCTCTTTTACTACTGTGTATCTTAAGTAACATTTTAAAAACATCTTTTCATAAATTATAGATATTTTGGCTAAGAAACCCTTTGAAACCAGTATCATCTCCTTTTAAAATGGAAAATGAGCCTCAAAAAGAAAAAAAAAAAAAAAGAACCTGAGATCCAAACACTGCAGCTCCTAGCAACAGTAGGAGCATGTGTTGCCAACACTATTAATATGTTCAAAGAATATCAAAGTAAATAATGATTCAATTTTACCTTAATTGAAAAATAGTCACTAAAGTGATTGATGTACATATTTGTTATATACTACATATCTTCTAAAGGTATCAGCTTACATGATTTTAGCATGGTATTAATCTCATGAACACCAAAATAATATTTATTTTAATTATGTGATTTCCTTTTAGATTTTTGTAACATTGACAGTGAATCTAAAGTAATCGATCTAATTTATATCTGTACAGTTATATATGCATAGCTGTATCTATATAACTACAGATAAATAGATTAGGTCGATAGATGAAAATGTATATACCTAGACCTATATGCGTATGGAGAGATATACTTAGATGCTATCAGAAGAACTTAAAAGTATCAGTCAACTTAATTATTAGCTTCAGTTTTTCAAACACTATTTGTTTATACCAGTTTTAAGTTTATAGCAAAATTGAGATGGTACAGATATATTTCTCGATCTCCTGACCTCGTGATCCCCTGCCTCAGTCTCCCAAAGTGCTGAGAATATAGGCGTGAGCCACTGTGCCCAGCTACATACAGACATATTTCTATGCTTCTGTGCATCCCTCTCCAGAGTGGTATATTTGTTACGACTGATGAACCAACATAGATATATCTTTATCATCTAAAGTCCATAACTTATATGAGGGTTCGTTCTTGGAACTGTACATTCTGTGGGTTTGGAAAAGTATATAAGGACATGTATCCACCATTATAGTTTTATACTGAATATTTTTAATGCCCTTAAATCCCTCTCTGATTTACATATTCATCTTCACCCCTCACTAGCCCCTGTCAACCACTATTCTTTTTGCTGTTGCCATAGTTTTATCTTTTACAGGATATCATTTATTGAAATCATAACCTTTTCAGATTAGTTTTTTTCACTTAGTAATATGGATTTAAGGTTCCTCTACATATTTTCTTGGCTTAATAACTCATTTATTTTTAGCATTGGATAATATTATATTGTCTGGGGTTGCCACAATATCTTTATCCATTCACCTACTGAAGGACATCTTGGTTTCTTCTAACATTTGGCAATTATGAATAAAGCGTCTGTAAACACACTGGTGTAGATCTTTGCATGGACACAAATTTTCAAATTCTTTGGATAAATACCATAGAATATGACTGCTAGGTTGTGTGGTAAGAGCACATTTTGTTTGATTTAATAAGAAACCAACAAAATATCTTTTAACGTGGCTGTACCATTTTGCATTCTCACTGGCAGTGAATGAGAGTTCTTATTGCTCCACTTGCTCAATAGTATTTCATACTATCAACATTCTGGATTCTGGCCATTCTAATAGATGTAATAGTATCTTATTGTTTTAATGTGTATTTTCTTTATAATATATATTAAGAAAATGTTTTCATATGTTTGCCTACTGTACGTCTTTTTTTTTTTTTTTTTTTGAGAAGTCTGTTAAGGTCCTTGACCTATTTTTTTTAATCCAATTGATTGTTTTCTTATTGTTGAATTTAAAATATTTATTTGTTTATTTTGGATAACTGTCCTTTATCAGATATAGCTTTTGCAATTTTTTTCATTCATCAGCTTGCTTTATCATTCTCTTGATAGTGTCTTTTACAGAGAAAAAATTAATTTTAGTGAGGTTCAGATGATAAATTATATCTTTTATGGACCATACCTTTGATGTTGTATCTAAAATCCTCACCAAACTCAAGTTCTAAGTTTTTTCCTCTGTTATCTTCTAGTAGTTTTATAGTTTTGCATTTTATAGTCAGGTCTGAGATCCCTTTTGAGTTAATTTTTGTGGTGGGTATAAATTTGTGTCTAGATGTTTTTAAATTTTTTAATGTTGATGTATTTCCAACATTGTGGTTGAAACGTTGTATTTTCTCAGTTATATATCCTTGACTAATTTCTCAAAGATCAGTTGACTACATCTATATAGGTCTATTTCTGGATTCTCTATTCTATTCCATTGATATAGTTGTCTATTATTTTACCACACAATATGTTCTTGATTATTCTAGTGTTGCAGTAAGTCATGAAATAAGGTAGCATCAGTCCTTTAATATCGTTCTTCGCCTTCGGTAATGTTTTGACTACTATACTTTGCCTTTCCTTATTAACTTTATAATTAGTTTGTCAACAGTCAAGCAATCACATTTTGGAATTTTTATTGAGAGTTTAGTGAATCTATAGATTATGCCAGGAAGAATCAATGTCTTGAAAATGTTTAGTCTTCCTACTCATAAAAATGGAATATCTCTCCATTTTTTTAGTTCTTGAATTTTTTTTCCTTGGAATGTTGTAGTTTTCTTCATATAGATATTTTATAGATTTTATTAAATTTATATCTAAGTGTTTACTTTTTGAGTGCTATTATAAACAATATTGTGTGTTTAATTTTAAATCCCATTTGTTTATTACCAATATATAGAAAACTGATTTAATTTTGCATATTAATCTTGTATTCTGCAGCCTTCTTATAATCACTTATTTGTTCCAAGGGTTTTTTAAAATGAATTATTTCAAATTTTCTCCACAAATAACCATGTCATCTGTGAATAATGACAAATTTGTTACTTTCCAATCAACATACTTTTAATTCCTTTTTCTGGTCTTATTAAAATGGTTAAGACTTCCAGTACAATGTTGAAAAGAAGCAGTGAAAAGAGACATTCTTGAATTGTTCCTGTTATTAATGGATTGATTTGAGTTTCTCATCATTAAGTATCATGTTAGCTATAAAATTTATTGTAAATATTTTTTATCCACTTCCAGTATTTTTTTATCAATGCCATATATCATCATATTTAATCAATGGCATATCAATGCCAATACATTAAGTTTCATCAAATGCTTTTCCAGGATCTATTGATACAATCATGCGATTTTTATATTTTTGCTTTTGGTATGATGGATTATGTTAATTGATTTTTGAATGCTAAACCAGCCTTACATACCTAGGACAAATCCCACTTGGTTGTGGTGTATAATATTTTATACATTGTTGGATTAAATCTGCTAATTTTTGAGAATTTTTGCATCTGTCTTCAGGAGAAATACCGGTCTGCAGTTTTCTTGTAATGTCTTTGATTTTTGTATTAGTATGATGCTGGCTTCATAGAATAAGTAAACATACCTCTCTGTTTCTACTTTCTGAAAGAGATTGTAGAGACATGGTATGGTTTGTGTCTTAAATGCTTGGTAGAATGCACCAATGAATTCATCTGAGCCTGGTGCTTTCTGTTTTTAAATATTATCAATTATTGATTCAATTTCCATAACAGTTATAAGCCTATACACTTTGTTCAATTATTTTTGTGTGAGTTTTATCAGATTGTATCTTTTAAGGAATTGGTTTATTTTGTCTAGGTTATCAAGCTTGTGGGCATAAAAATGTTCATAATATTCCTTTATTAATGTTTTACCATCTATGGAATATGTAGGGATGTTTTCTATTTCAGTTATATTAGTAATTATATCCCCTCTGTTTTTTTTTTTTTTTAATAAGACTTGCTGAAGGCTTAATGATTTTATCGATCTTTTTAAAATAACCAGCTTTTGTTTTTGTTGATGTTCTCAGTTGATTTTCTCCTTGCAGTTTGAGTTTGGTCTAACTTTTTTTTTTTTTTCTCACTTTAAATTTAATTTTCTCTTCTTTTTCCTGTTTCCTATATGGCATTTTAGATGAGTGACATAGACCTTTCCTTCTTTTCTAACATATATATTCAATACAAAAACTTTTTTCTCTAAACATTGCTTTTAATGCATATGAAAAATTCTAAGTTGTGTTTTGATTTCTATTTAATGAAAATATTTTTAATTTATTCTGTGATTTCTTACCTGACCTAGGTAGTACAGATGGTTTGTTTACTCTATATACACCTGTGATTTTCTGGTAACCTTTCTATTATGATTTCTGCTTTAATTACATTGTAATCTGAGAGAAGACAATGTATAATTTCTAGTCTTTGAAGATTCTGAGCTATGTTATTTTCCTTCTCTAAAGAATCTATGTAAAATTTCTTGCAAGACTGATCCACTTTCAGTAAGCTTTCTCAATTTTTATTTTTCTATTTCTCTTTCAATTTTGAAGGATAATTTCACGGGGTACTGATTTTTAGGTTGGTTGGTTCTTTTAATTTTCTCTCTCTTTCTTCACACTAAATATTTTACTCTACTATCCTTTTGCTTGCATGGTTTCTAAGAAGAAGTTGAGTCCAATTTTTACTTTTCTTCCCCTAGAAGCAATTTCTTTTCTGGTTTCTTTTAAGATATTTTTCTTTATTATTCTATGTACTATGCATTTCATCTGCATAGTATTCTCTGAGCTTCCTGGATCTGTGGTATGGTTTATGATATTAATTCTCAGGTATTATTGTTTCAAATATTTCTTCTGATTTTTTCCTCTTCTACTCTTTCTGGTAGTCTCATTTTCTAGTTATATGTATGTTACATCTTTTGTAGTTGTACCAATGTTCTAAGATATTTCATTCTTTGTTCTTTTTGCTTCTCAATTTTGGAAGTTTCCATTGAGATATTTTCAGCACAGGGATTTTTTCCTGAGGTGTATCAAGTCTCTTAATAAGCTCATCAAAGGTGTTCTTCATTTCTGTTACAGAGCTTTTAATCTCTTGCACTTATTATTGATTATTTCTTAGAATTTCTATGTCTTCATTTACATTGCCAATCTATTTTTGCATGTTGTCTACTTTATCCATTAGAGCCCTTAGCGTACTAATGACAGTTGTCTTAATTTCCCAGACTGGTAATTCCAACACCTTTTCTCATGTTTGGTTCTGATGTTTATTGTGTCTCTTCAATCTGGGTTTTGTTTTTTGTTTTTTGTTTTTGTTTTTGTTTTTGCCATTTAGTATTCCTTGTAATTTTTTCTTAATAGTTGTACATGATGTAATTGGAAAAAATCCTGCTGTAACTAAGCCTTTATTAATTTGCTGGAAAAGGAGGTCTGTCCAGGGAAGCCTTCTATAGAGTTGTAATTGTGTTTCAGTCTTTTAGTAGGCCTATGCCTATGCCTCTGGACAGTGAACATCACAGGATTTCTCAGCCTTCCAACATCACACTGCTCAAATTGTTCAGTATGGCTAAAGTGGACTAGGGTTGGATATTTTCCTCCCCCACACCTAGGTCAATTAGGCTATGAGAGAACTCTAGTAGGTTAAGCTCTGGTTAACTAGTTTCTCCTGAGGGAAGGCCTTGTTAAGAACAGGGCACTCTGGTATGTTTCAAAATGGTTTCTGTTTTCCTCCCCTACAGGATGTTTTTCTCTTATATTTACTATGAGAACCCAGTCAAACTCCTAGAGGCAAAACTTGCAAAAATTGGGCCCCCCTATGATAGGGTCCTTCTGGAGTTTTTAACTTTTACACTTGTCCACACTGAATTTCCAGGAATTAATCAAGTATAGTTCAGGTTTTACTATCCCAGCACTCCTTCCCACTTCTTCCTGGGGAGGGATCTGCTCTAATATGTTGTAATTCTCTGCAGCCACCTGTCTGTCCTATTTTAGGGGCAGCAGTTAGTTTGTCCTTTGACTCACCTCTTACAGATCTAAGAAGATTTTTTGATTTTTCAGTTTGTACAGCTTTGTACTTGTGGTTGGGATAGAAACGGCAACTTCCAAGCTTTGTTTTACAAGTTTCTTGGTTGTGGTTTATTTCTCTGTTTTTTGTTTTTGTTTTTTTTTTTTTTTTCCCCCCATATAAACCTATTTTGTGGGCTTGAGCTTATTTTAAAATCCACTTTTTTTCTCTCTTTGGACACAGCACTCCCCTACAGGCTTCTTCATAGTCTCCCATACTTATTTAGTTATTTGGTATTTATCATGATAAATTTATAACTGTTTGATGAAATGAAAAAAAATACCACCAGTGGAAGCAAAATTTATGATACTCAGATTTTGAAGGATAACAGATTATACTGCATGAGAAGTCTTGTGTATAGCGATGATGGCAGTGGCAGCCTGTCTGGAGCAACAGCTGTCAAGACACTGGCAGCAGCACGGGAGGTGTGGTCAGGGCTGTGTCCTCTTTGGAGCCAATGGAGCTGAGAAGAGGCAGAAGCCCCGCTGTCTTCCAAGTTGGCTATGAGGGTCCCCCATCCTCCCAGGTGCAGCTGCAGGCATCTAGATTGACTTTGAAACAGGACATCCCTATGCTCTTGGTGGCCCAGGAAGCCTCCTCCTGCCCCTACTGGATTAGAAGTGCCTGCTCCCACTGCCTGGCCTCTCTCTGCTCCTGGCATCCACTCCAGTTTTGGAACAAAGTTGAAGCCAAACCTAGGCTCTGTTGCGACCCAGCCAGCTATGTGCATGCCCGAGGGGATGCTAACATACCAGCCCTCTGCCACCTTGGCCCCCTCTGGACTTTGGACACAATAAGCATAGGAGGGAGGCAAGAGGGAGGTGAGGGTGGCTTGGTGCAGGCCTCCAGGCGCTCTTCAGCACAAATAGCCTGGGCGCCATGAATGGCAGTTGATGGCATGAGGTAGACAAGCTCCTGGGTGGAAAACAAGGGGTCTCTGGTGAAGCCCCACTTTCAAGTCAGGGACAGCCTAAAGAAGGGGGGCCAAGGTGCCAGAACGAGAATGTACGGTATTTTTTCTGGGCCTGCCATGGACCAATCAGCACACAATTCCTCCCTTCTGAAGCCCATAAAAACCTTGAACTCAATTAGACTTGCAGAGAACACCTAAGAATCTGCTTGCAGACTGAAACTACCCACTCCGGGTCTCTTCTCTGCTGAAGGCTACAGAGAAGACAGGAAGACCTGCCTGCAGATAAGAGCTAACCACTTCAGATTTCCTGAGAACTGTACTGTCGCTCAATAAAGCACCTCTTTGCCTTACTCACCCTCCAGTTGTCGAGGTACCTCGTTCTTCCTGGATGCAGGACAAGAACTCATGTCCCATTGAATGACAGAAATGAAAGAGATGTAACAAAAACAGCACTGATACACGCCTTCCCCCCACCCGCATCACACTGCAGGCTATGAGAAGCAGAGAAGAGCTGTGGCCCTTTGGGGATTCCAGACCTAGGGGCTCCCCAAGCTTGGGCTGTGACACCTTCTTTGGTGCTCTGCAGTTTCTGGCATCTCCAAGCTTCTGGGTGCCACTGTGTTCCCTGGTGGCCACAGTGGAGGCCGCTTGTGGTATACCTGGTCCAGCTGCAGCATTGCATGGAGCCATTGCCCGTGCCAGTGCCTGAAACTGCCCATCCCACTGCACTCAGCATATCTGGCTGTGCTCAGTGGCTGGACCACACGCTCACTCACACATCCTTCACTGTTCTGTACCTGACTTGTCCTTGGTAGTCATAGGATCTGGGCTGGTAGTGCAAGTGGAGTGCAGCCTGCAGGGCCGAGTGGGCTGAACAAGCACAGCAGGACTGAGCAAAACTCAGGCAAAGGCACCACTGGCCAAAGAGGTTTCCAGCTGCTGAAGTGACAACCCAAGGATGCTGTGACAGTGACATACCATATATTCATTATCTAATTCTGCATAATAAAATTATCACAGTTATAGCAGCTTAAAACAAAACACATTGATTATCTGTAGGTTTCTATGGCCCAGAAATCTGGGCACAGCTTAGCTGGAGCCTCTTGCTTCAGGGTATCGCCAAGGGTGTTCACATAAGCATTCAGTTAATTCTTAGCCCCAGATATCCCACAACATTCATCTTGGATTCCTAAGGCCACTTGACAAAACACAGAGGCAAACCGATGTGTCATGAAATTAGGTTTGATCTGGCAAGTGAGCAGTGGTAAGATTCATTTATTAATTGTATCCTATTAATGGAGATGAATATTTAAATTTCTCTCAATTTCTAAATTAAGTTCATAATTAATTTTGAATTTTTTTAAAATCATAGATTTCATTAACTTTGGAAAATAATTATTTAGGTTCAACCACTCAAGCTGTCATTTTACCAAAATTCTTCTGCATATGATATTTGTAACTTTAAATAATGTATATGATGTTTTGTATGCATGACTTACCTCCCACACTAGATTTTACATCTCTTGCAAACTGAGTCCCAAAGTGTTCTGCACATAATTGGTGCTCTTAAACATGGTGGAAAGAATGAAATAAATGTAATACAATGATTTCAGATTATTGTATTAATGACTATTTGTAACTTTAATGTTTCAGTTTAAACATACATTGTGTTTAACAAACCATGTTTTACCTTCTTTAAACTGAGAAAATGCATTAAACTTTTTAAATTGCATAAACCTGGCACTTAATAGCACATTTCTGGCATTGTAAGCAGTAAGATTAGGTTGTCATTTGAATGCCAATTTCAAGCTCCAAGTTTTCTTGTACTAAATGTGACAGCTTTGAATACACTTGTATGTCTGTGATTCACTCACACCATGGGGATGCAATTCGGCAAGTAGTAATTTCCACAGCAATAAACAAAATGAGATTCAGAAATGTAAAAGACACACACTTACAAAAATGTCATTAAAAACATCCATACTAGTTAGTTTTAGTTTTTTTGTTTTAAACTATACTCCAGAAATTTGATTTCACCCATACAATAAACCTCCTTTTCTCATCATTAAAGTTGAGAGATATTTTGTCAAGGATTTAACAGAAAAAAATGCATAAATTTTTAGGTATGACTAGGGATAAATATACACTTGGCATCATATCCACTTTCCCCTTGTTTTAATTTGGCCTGTTTAATTAAGGTGTAAGTGATACTTTACATAAATCACTCTATCTTCTAAGTGTTTTAATTCTTGGTAAAAATACAATCACATGAACGATAAATATATTAAAAATCTAGAAGAGTTAAATAATCTTGTGGTTACATTGTGGCTGTATTTAAATTCAGTAAGAGGAGAGCTACAGACATTTTACTGTGTACTTTGGACAAATTAATTACATTCTTTCTGTTTACAATATTTAGTGACTGTGCAGATGTTTATCAAGCTTGTAATGATACTGCATTATGAACAACATTAAAAGGAGAACTTGTCAGAAATATTTTGAACTGAATATTTATAAATATGATTTGAAAATCTGTAACTATAAGTTTTAGAAAAGCTGACTTGCTCATTATCTGTATGTTGATTCATTAACTAATACATGTTTATTGAACCCTTAGAATGCTTCTCATTTACAAAGTGTGTGATAATTTTGGGTACACAAGCATCTTAAGACAGAGGACTAATGGGAGACAAGAGGCAGATCATGCTGGAGATACGGTTGAGTTGGATTATGTTACACAGATGGCAAGTGTTAGATGATATCCAGGAGGTAGCATCTCACAACTCTCAGAAGCCTTGGTTTTGTATCAGGCAGAACGGGATTAAATTACTCATCTGCCATCTATTAACTGTTTTCAATATGTCACTTTACTAAATATCTACAAGTCCTTACTTTCTCTTACACAAAATGACAAGAATTTTATCACATCTGAGAACTCTAAAATTTAAACATAGTATATTTGAGGGTTTACTATACACTAGAAATGTTGAATAATTTTATTGAAAATGATGGGTTTAATTATGGCAATAGAAATGGCTATAATTTTGTCAGCAATGATTTTCTAGAGGGTAATGGAGAGTAGATTTTTGAGGGTGTTCCATATTACCTCTTGTCTTAGTCCGGGTTCTCTGAGAATCAAATACTGAGACTGGATTTAATGTACCAATACTTTATTAAGAAAATCATGATGGTCTGAATAATTATGCACCCCCCCTACCTACCAAATTCATATGTTGAAAACTAATTCCCAGTGTGTTGATATTAACAAGTGTCATCTTTGGGAAATGGCTAGAACATGAGGGTGTAGCTCCCATTAATGAGATTAGTGTCCTTAGAAATGAAGCCCAATAGAGCTTGTTTGCCTCCTCTACCACGTGAGGATGCAGTGCGCAAGTGCTGTCTATGAGGAACATGCTTGCATCAGCCACTAAATCTGCTGGTGCCTCGATCTTAAGTTTCCCAGCTGCCAGAAGTATGGGAAATAAATGCTTGTAGTTTCTAAGTCACCCCGTTTGTAGTATTTTTACTATAGAAGCCTGAACAGACTTAGATAGAAATTGGTATGGAGAGTGGGAAAAAAGTGTGGGAAAAAATGTGGAAGTGGCTTTGCAACAGGGCAATGGATACAGACTGGAAAAGTTTTCAGGTAGATGCTAGAAAGTCTATATTGCTGGAAATAGAATGTTAAGGGTGATTCTGGTGATGGCTCAGAAGAGGAGAGCTAAAAGGAAAACCTATTTTCTCAGAGATTTTGTAGGCGGTCCTGACAGAATGTTCATAGACATATAGGCAACAAAGGCCATCATCAGTAGGTCTTAGCTAGAAATGAGTAGCATGATATTGGATACTGTGGGAAGGGTGATACTTGTTATAAAGTGCAAAAGAACTTTACTGAATTACATTTTGTCCTTGTTTCTGTGGAGGGTAGAACTGTGACTAATAAAACTGGATATTTGACTAAGAAATTTTATTCTTATTTTTAGATACAGGGTCTCACTCTCATCCAGGCTGGAATGTAGTGGCACAATCTTAGTTCAAACTATAGGGTTCAAACTCCAGGGTTCAAGTAATCCTCCCACCCAAGCCTGCTGAGTAGCTAGGACTACAGACATGCACCACTCTGCCTGACTAATTTTTTTTAGCCTCTTTTAAAAATACAGATAAAATCTTGATATGTCACACAGGCTGGCCTTAAACTCCTGACCTTAAGCAATCTTTCTTCCTTAGCTTCCAAAAGAACTGGGATTATAGACATGAGCCACTGTGCCTGGCTGACTGAAGAAATGTCTAATTTACATTTACTAATTACTAATACATTTACAAGTAAGTAAATGTATAATATTTCCCAAGTAAGTCCTCATGCCTGTAATCCCAGTGCTTTTGTATGTTTGTATTAGTCAGGGTTCTTCAGAGAAATAGAACCAATGGGAGATAGATAGATAGATAGATAGATAGATAGATAGATAGATAGGGAGACAGACAGACAGGTAGATAGATAGATGACTGATGTGTTGACAGGAGATTTATTAGGAAATTGACTTACATGATTATGAAGTCTGAAAAGTCCCACAACAGGCTGTCTGCAAGCCGGTGAACCAGAGAAGCCAGTAGCATGGCTCATTCAAGGTTGGAAAGAGCCATGCTTCAATGCTTATAGCAAAATGCAGAAAGAGATAAACAAACTAAAGATGAATTGTAATCAAAATGAAAGCATAACTCAAAGATTTGGCGTATTATCAGCCTGACTGTGGTTAATAAATGAGAAGAGATGTTTGGTAGAAAATATTAGGGTGTGGCAAAGTGACTATTAAGAAAATTAGTATGGATAAGAAGAAGTCAGATGCTATCCATCAAAAAAATGGAAGACTGACCACAAAGGCATTTCAAAGGTTGTTAGTGCTGCTTCTCACATCACAAACCATAGTGCCAGAACCTAGGGGACAAATTGATATCAAATGAGGGTCCTTGGGCACCATGGGACCATATAATTTACTGACTAGTGCCACCTTAAGTATGTTTTCCCAGCATTCTTGCATAGAGCTTCTCAGTCATACAGGTGTGGCTTCAGCAGTCCAGCGTGGTATGGGCCACCGTGCTCACTCCTATAAAAATTCAGGTGGTAAATCTTGTTGGTATCCTCACAGTGCCGTGTCCACAAATTTCCAGAATATCTGAGCTGTGAACCCTTGATTTTGAAGAGTTAGCCACCCAGAGCATTGGGTGCTTGATTCAGGTGAAGGGAAACCACGAGAGTAGGGCCACTGCAGAGAGGCCTGACTAGGACGGTGCCCAGTAAAGCCATTGAGACAGAGCCATCTGGAACCTTGGGGTCCAATCTCTGTCCTAGAGTCCTGAAGCCATGATATTGAGTAAGATTATTCTTTAGCCTGTAGATTTAATGTTTTCCCTGTTGGTTTTGGACTTATCTGGGAACTATTATACATTTACTTACTTGGGAACTCTTATACATTACTTACTGTGGGAACAGTTACACATTTATTTTTTATTCTATTTTCCCCTTCTGGAATGGAAAGTTTATCCTATGTCTGCTCAACTATTGTACTTTGGAATCACATAACTTGTTTGATTTTACAGGCTCACATCTGAAGGGAAGTTTACCCCAAGATGGCTTGTACCTTGAGTCTCACCCGTATCTAATTTTGAATAAATCTCCGAACTTCAGACTTTTGAATTGATGCTAGAATTAGTTAAGACTTTGAGGGCTGTTGAGATAAAATGAATGTATTTTGCATGAAAGAAGGATGTAAGTTTTGGGGGACCAGAGATGAAATGCTGTATTCTGAATATTTATGTCTCCTAAAATATATTGAAAAGTAATCCCCAACGTGATGGTAACAGAGGTGAGCCTTTGAGAGATGACTAGGTCATGAGGGCAGAGCCCTCCTAAATTGCATTAGTGCTTTTATAAAAGAAGCCCAAAGGAGCTTATTTGTCCCTTTTAACATGTGAGCACACAATGAAAAATTGTTGTGTATGAAGAAAAGTTATTTCGTTAGACACCAGTTTTGTTGTCACCTTGATCTTGGACTTCCCAGCCCCAGAACTGTGAGAAATAGGTATTTTTTGTTGTTATTGTTATAAGCCCCAGTTCATGATATTTTTGTTATAGCATCCTGAAAAGTCTATAATAGTATGTGTTTGTGTTGGTCATGGTTCTTCAGAGAATTGGTTATGGTTCTTCAGAGAAATAGAACCAATACAAGATAAATAGATAGATACATAGAAAGACAGATAGATAGATAGATAGATGACAGAAGGGTAGACAGGGAATTTATTAGGAAATTGCCTCATTTCATTATGAAGCCTGAGAAGTTCCAAAACAGGCCCTCTGCAAGCTGGAGAACCAGAGAAACCAGCAGCATGGCTCACTCAAGGTTGAGAACCAAATAAGTCAATGATGCAATTCTCAGTTTACAACTGAAGGCTCATGAACCCCAAAAGGCCACTGGTGCAAGTCCCACAGTCCAACAGCTGGAGAATTTGGAGTTCAAATTTCCAAAACAGGAGGAGAAGGGCATCCCATTCTAGAAGAGAGAGAAATAATTCACCTTTCTTTTGCCTTTTTGGTATATCTGGACCTCCAGGTGATTAGATGGTGCCTACCTGCACTGAAGGCAGATTTTTCCTACCAAGTTCACAGAATCACACACCATTCTTTTCCAAAAACATCCTCATAGACATACTCAGAAATAATGTTTCATCAACTATCTAGAAATCTCCCTATCCAGTCAAGTCCACACCTAAAATTAACCATCACAGTGGAGAAAATGGGAAGAGAATGGGGGAAGCCTGGGAGAATTATGAGACAGCATGCAAATGGTCTGCTGGCAGTCTCAGAGTCTAAGTCAAAGGAGTTTTATGTTTTCCAGGAAAAGGTCTGACTTAACTTTTTTTTTTTTTTTTTTTTTTTTTTTAACCATGCCTAGTCATTGAGGAAGAACCTTTGTAAACCTGACCGATGAATTTCAGAGTACAGCAGGTGGTGCCATTGGTCAGCTATATCCTCCATAGTTGAAAGTTTGCAAGATCTCTTTCCTATATGGCCTCTCACCCAGAAGCAGTGTGTTGAATGGATTCAAATAAACTATTTAGGAGGAGAAAAAACATATTTGTTACTAATGATTTACACTTTACAGGGACCCAGTAACGTTATGAACTCATTCCTTGAAAAGTTAGTATTAAAATTTATTTCTCTTTAAGTCAATGCCAATACTATTTCCAACACATCACTCCATTTCAAAAAAAAAAAAAAAAAATCCTTATAGCCTTATGTTTCCATTTTAAAACTCACTGTTTATAATATTTATCTCTGCTATTTGAACTTCACAAAACATATAAAGTTGATGATGGTCAAAATATCATCTGAGGAAACTGAGACTTAGTGAACACCTTGAAGGGGTAAATAAAAGACCCTAAACACCAGGGATTTGCTTTAACTCTAAGTCTGATGGTGATTCAAGTGGACCACTCTTATCTGGTAGTTACAGTACCTGCAGAAAATCTCAACAAGTAGTATGACAAAGATCAGGTCTGAAACATATCCCCAAAGAAAAGATTATAAGTTGAGTGGATGATGGGATATAGAAGAGGAAAGAGTCAAAGACAGAGTTTTCAAGCCTGTGTGGCTGAAAGGATAAGACCACAAATAAGATCAAAGTAAATCATTCATATATTTATGCCCCTTAGTGGGGTCAGTTTGAAAAATCATTATTTGGAAAGGAATTTTATTGAAACCCTATGCCCTCAGCACAGTCAGTTTGAAAAGTTATTATTTGGAGGAGATTTTATTGAAACTACCAGAAAGAAGTCCTTTTTACCATATTTCTTTTAGAAGCAAAAATAGAGTGGATGTGGGTGAAGCTTTCTTTCCTAGGATTTTAGACCTTGTTATTTCATATTTGAAAATCAGGAAAATCACACAAAAAAGTTTTTATTGCTACACAAATTTATCATTTTAGTACATTTGATGTCTAATAGGAAATCATATAAGAACAAGATTGTGAGCTACTCACAATCTTTCCAGACTCCTATGGGAAATCAGTCTACAGGACACAATGTTAACTACAAGTTGATACATATTTATTTGCACATAATAAAAGTAGCAGAGAGTGTAGAGATTATTTAAAGCTCTTGTGAGCTTTCATTTATAAGATGGAAATAGAACTTTAATTAGGATATCAAAACAACTAAATGCAATTTACATTTAGAGAGATATTCAAATAGGTCATGGCATAGACACATTCGCATGACTGCTATTAAGCAGTGAAGCTTGATAAATGGACAAGGTTTGCAAATAAATGTCATTTTATTTATTTACTTTTATATTTTCTATTAGGGAAAAAACAGTAGAGAGGCTAATTTTTGTAATTTCTAACTTTTCCTCGAGGTTTTACAAATATGTTACCCGTCTTTGTTCTGAATTGCACTGAATTGACTAAATTAAATAATAAAACACAATAAACTCACATACTGCCAAATTCCGTGGAATTTCTTGCCAGCTGTTGTGATTTTATTGAGTAATACATTATCAGTATGATGGTGTATTTGTGGTGATAAATCACACTGTTACATAATTAGACCAAGTGTGTCCTGGTAAAATATTAACTCAAAAACTCTGTAGCATGCTGAAGAAAAACATTTTAGAATTTCTGGTTCTATGTGGTCATTTTTAAAGTACATTGCACATACCATTGAAGTAAATTGTAAAATAAGAGCTCGACAATAACAAAAAATGTTTTTATATAATGTTTCTACTTTAAAATGGGAATACTTCAGGGACTTTAAAAACAAATTGAAATTTAGTCCTGGCTTAACTATATTTTCAGTTTTCTAAACGTGAATAATTATTCTGGAACTCAACTTTTCCACCTGTGAAGTGGAGGTAATAATGGTTATGTCGGGGTGCTATCATAAAAATACAATGAGTTTGCCTGTGTGGGGGACTTTGTACAAGAAGATGAAAAGGCAGCATCACCTTGTGCTTTATGATTATGGCATGGATTTACATATGGCTCTAAAACTTGCCAGCTCTATTACCTCAGGCAAATTAATTGACTTCAGTGTGCCTCAGTTTTCTCATCTGTAAATAGAGTTACTATCGAAAATGTTTAGGTAGCTTAATTGAGAAAACATTGGGAAGTTTCTTAAAATAATCCTGTTCAATATACATGTTTTTTAAACAAATGAATTAAAAATTTTGGCACAATGTGTATTGGTCACCATAACAGTTAACTGTACATGTTAACTTGACTGGACCACAGGGTGCCCAGATATTTGGCCAAATGTAATTGTGAGTGGTTCTGTGCAACTATTTTTGAATGAATTTATCATTTTAATTGCTAGAATGAGTAAATCAGATTGTTCTCCTTAATGTGGCTGGGCTTCATCCAGTCAGCTGAAGGCCTAATAGAACAAAAGGCTAACCCTCTCCAGAATGAGAAGGAATTCCTCTTGCCAGATGGCTTTCAAGCTGGGACATCTGTGTTTTTCTGCCTTTGCACTTGAACTAAAACATGAACATTTCCCAAGTCTCAAGCCTGCTGGCCCTTTGACTGAAATACCACCATCACCTCTTCTGGGTCTCCAGCTTGTGAACTGTAGATCTTGGAACTTATTAATATCATATGATATTAACATAATCATGTGAGTTAATTCCTTATAATAAATCATTATATAGGGCCAGACTAGGTGGCTCATGCCTCATACTTTATAGTATGAGAGCTGGCACAAGAAGTCAGAGTATTACCTTGTTTAACCTTGACTAGGAACATATGTATCAGATAATTCAAAATTTTCACCAATCTGTCCATGTACCCAAAAGGGCCATAAGTATTGATTTGGGGTTTGAAAAATAAATTTTAGCAAATAAGCAAATTTGAAAATGAAGAATCCATGAATAAGGAGAATCCACTGCACTGCACTTTGGGAAGCCTAGGTGGGTGAATCACTGGAGGTCAGGAGTTTGAGACCAGTCTGGCCAACATGGTGAAACCCCATCTCTACTAAAAATACAAAAAATTAGCCAGACATGGTGGTGGGCACCTGTAATCCTAGCTACTCAGGAGGGGAGGCTGAGGCAGGAGAATTGCTTGAACCAGGGAGGAAGAGGTTGCAGTGATCCAAGATTATGCTACTGAACTCCAGCCTGGGCAACAGGGATGAAACTCTGTCTCAAAAAATAAAAACAAAAATAAAAAAATCATTTATATATATCCCAATTATATACATATATTTATATATAAATATGTGGGATATATAGTTATATATATTTACAATATATAAATTTAAATATACATGTATTTGAATATACATGTAAAGATTATATATAAAGATATATGTGTTTGTTTTTCTGGAGAACCCTGAAAAATTCAGTTAGATACATGTTCCCAACAAATAAAATGATAATGATTTTTCTTAACATAAAATTTTGTAATATATTAGAAAATGTGAAAAAATAAATACAAAGTTAAGCTGAATATGTGTGATATCATAAAGCACGTAGTAAAAGTTACATTGTACAATTCTTACTGAGATTTTAAAATTTAAATCACTTCAAAACAACTCTACATTTATTATAGGATCAAGTAAATTGATAATTTAATTTTTGGTTTGTCATGAGTCCATATGTATTAAAATATCAGAATAGAATGAAATCTTTATGTTCTTTCTTCAGTGTCTGCCTGAATTTTTATATGAGATATAAAGAAAGCCATAGATATAATTATTAGGTAAGTGTTTCACTTTTGTGACTTGATTAGTGATACTAAGTTTTATTAAATTTTTTACTGTGATACTTCTTATTTAAAAAATCGATGTTTGAATGATTCCACAATTTTAGTGCCAACGCAGTGAAATTTGGTGAGACACAGAAAAAGTAACAATGTAATAAATTTCAACATCAGCATTTCTGCTTTAGGTCAAAGAAACTAATTTCTAATGTAATTAATGACCATTATTTGCTGTAGTTATGTTCTGTGAAGTCATCACAAGCACTGGGGTAGCGAACACCAAATCATTGCTCACAGGGGAGATGCAGATTTCAGTTCCTGTGCACCTTTGGTCAAAATATTTTTATCAGTTAATCAATGCATATCCTTGTTTGTTGTATTTTTTAAGACACCTTCTTTTAAATATACATACACACACTATATATGTGTACCTATGTAAATATAGAGCTTATTTTATACACACACACACATACACACACACACACAAATAGTTGAATCATTAATGTTGTACTCATTGCCACAACACTATAACTCATGCCTGTGTCATATACTTGGGATCCATTTTAAATGTCAAAATCACTAACAAAAATGTGAAAAACATGACATTAGATAAACCACACAAAAGACACTTTATAGTATGAGAGTCAGAGCACAAGAAGTCAGAGCATTGTCTTGTCTAACCTTGACTAAGAGCATATGTATCAGCTAATTCAAATTTTTCACCAATCTGTCTATCTACATAGAAGGGACGTAAGTATTGACTTGGGGGTTGAAAAAGAAATTGTAGCCAAATGAGCAAATTTGAAAATGTAGAATCCATGAATAAGGAGAATCCACTGCACTCTAATATTTGAAGTATTTTCAGTACTTCAATATTTCTGTTAATAATTTGTATAGTTAACTAGGAGAGAGTTCTTTTTAACATTTTTATTTTTAATTATTTGGGGTACATATAGTTGTATATATTTATGGGTTACATGTGATGTTTTCATGTATACAACGTATGTATCATACAATGTATTAATATGTGTTGAGGCATACAATGAGTAATGATAAAACTAGGACAATTGGAATATCTGTCACCTAAAGCTTTTATCATTTATCTGTGTTGAAAACATTCCAATTCCACTTTTTAAAATTATTTAAATATACACAATAAATTATCAACTATAGTCATCCTATTGTGCCACCATATAATAGATCTTATTCATTCTACCTGTATTTTTGTTCCCATTACCCAACCCCACATTATCTCCAACTCAAGCTAGTTCTTAGTTAGATTTCCTAGAATATGAAATTTAGATGGAAAAAAATGAGTTAAAGTGTGCTCATAAATAAGAAAATAGCACAACAGTGGTATAATTTTAATGACACAAATGCAGATAAATTAATCAGAGATGACACAACACAATAATTTACCAGAGGAATAATTCTGAACAAGTGAAATAGAGATTAAGTTTAAACTGACCAAAAGACTATTATTATGGTTTAAAATAAGTTGAGTTTTGTGTCCAAGCATATTTCCGGCAGAATCTAAAAATCAGGTGGTAGAATAGAGACAAAAAATTCTAAGTTTTATTCATATGCAACTCGAGTGGTCAGTTTGATGTCAGTTATGAAAAAGCCAAGCTATGCCCCTTCCCATCAGGATCATACTGAAACAAGACTTGAGAACTATTACTAAGTCATGTAGTTCAAGTACAAAATCACTGAAGCAGTAGGCATGGGCAGATGTTTGTATGTTAATCACCAATGTCAAATTGAAAGAATTTGCCCCATTATTCTCAAATAACTAAAAGAAAGGTTAGAATATTATAAAATGATGAGTTTTATAATTAGACACACCTGGCTTCAAAACCCCATAGCCACTCCAGTGAAGGTGAATGATTTCAACTTCATTAATAAACTTCACCAAGTCTCACTTTCCTCCCAAGTAGTTGGATATATAGTAGAATGGTGACATTAGCCATTAGTTCTGAAGGAATATTACCTGTCTCAGAAGTGTGGTTCTGCCACCTATGAGTTTGTGAGAGAAATTTATTATCTTTTCAAAATGCACCCTTCTCATCTGTTTAAAGAATATAACGATAGGCTCATGCTGTATCAGTCCCTATCTGTTGCAAATACAAAATTCATTCTAACTAGATTGGGCAAGAAGAATTCACCCTAAAAAGCTTTTGGAAACATTGAAAAGACTGAAAAATCGACTCTACGGTAGTCTTAACAGCAAACAATTTACCATGGAACCACAGTTCTCAAACTGTAGCTATACAGAGATGCTAAATGATAACTTAAATTGTTGAGGCAAACACAGTGACATGTATTGGTCACTGTGGAAATTATTCCCATGAAGTTGTTTTGACCTATATAATAGAGCATAGTACCTGTGTTAAAGATTATATTGTACAAATATAACACAGTGTTATGGAAATTGTGTCCCCTCAAAAGGCATTTGTTAAAATCCTAATCCCCAAAGCAATATCATTAAGATGGAGTACCATTGAAGATAATCAGGTCATAAAGGTGGAGTTTTCAGACATAGGATTAGTGTGTTTATGAAGGAGGTCCCTGAGAGCTCCTTTGTCTCTTTCACCATGTAAGGGCTTGATAAAAAGATGAGCATCTTTAAACTAAGAAGCTGGCCCTCGTCAGACTTTGAATCTTTCATCACCTTGATCTTGGACTTCCCAGACACCATAATTGTGAGAAATAAATTTATGTTTTTATAAGACACCCATTTTATGGTATTTTTGTTATAGCAGCATGAACAAACTAAGACACATAGATTTTAGATTTTAAATTCCTACTGGCACTGGGAAAAAAAACGGTTGCCAAGAGACTAAAGGCATTATGAACTGAAAAATATTTGGGAACTTTTGTCATAGGGTTTGCTCTCAAGAATATTTACAAAGCCACATTGCGTAAACTACCAGGGAAACTGTTGCTCCTCTCCCAAATTGGTAAACTATCACTACTGCTGTTGGCCCCAGAATCTATTCATCTATATTCCACAAGTCTTGACTCTCTCCCTAATAAACATTATTCTAAATTTAAGCTCCCCATGGATGCATCGGATTAGTGGACTTTAAATCATATTTAGCTCACATTATTTACATTTAATTAAAATTATATACAATGAAAACTTCAATTTCTCACTCACACTAGCTCAATAGGTTCATATAAATTTCTCTATAACCTTAGGTGGCTAGTGGCTACTGTACTGGACATGATGCAGATATAGAACTTTTCCATCATCACGGAAAGTTCTGTTGGGCGATGCAGTTTGGTTATGCCATGAGCTATAACTGTCACAGTGTTATTTGGGTTTTTTACTTACATTGCATGTGTTGTATTTTTTTCCTTTGTTTCACATCTTAGGTCAGTCTAGAAGTCTAGAATAGAATATAATCCTATCAAGCCTTTTATATAAACTCAGATTTCGGTCTCCCTAATTGCTCAACAATCTTTTCTTTAGCTGCAGCTCTGACTGTTCATAATTTACTATCATAGATCAGGGTTGCTCAACATAGGCACTATTAACATTCTAGGCTTTATAGTTTTTGTCGTGGAGGCCTGTCCTTTGCAGAGTAGGGTATTTAGCAGCATTCCTGGGCAATTCTCACTAGATCCTAGCAACATCCTACCCCAAGTTGTGATAACCCAGATTTCTTTCAAGATGTTGCCAATGCCATCTAGACAACAAAAGATCCACTGGTATAGAAGGTCTATGCATATTGAACATAAGAAGTTCCCTTTGGATCAACAAGGCACTGAAAATTATCTATTTCAGTTACCAAAGAGGTGCTTTTAAAAAAAAAATTCTCTTTCTGCCAGATCTCTCTTCTCTCTTTCTTTCTCATGTTGTGGCTATTGCTTTTTTCTTTCTTTTTGCAAATGTACACAACTTTTAGCCTTTACATTACTGGCAAAATATTTGCTTTGCTTAAGTTATAGAAATCATAACACTGCTGTCACACAAGAAAGCTAACCCCTGGCTACAAGATCTCAGGAACTTATTATTTTATAAATTTCCCCCTGTAGCTTTTAATGATACATTTTTTTTTCTTCCCAGAACAATCACAGCTGAGTCTATAGAAATAGATCAAAATTGTTTAGGCAGTGGAGCCTGACATTATACTTGCCACCTTTCAGCACTAAAAATATGTAATGAGGGAATAACTAAAATTGTAGATAAGCAACATATATAAGGCAGGCCAGGGGAGAATATAGTGAGCATCTAGTAGTATCTACAGATGACTGAAGGAGTTTTGGAACAGTGAATCTCAAACAAGTTGGTTATAATACAGAGCTTTTCAACTTGTACTACATATTAAAAATCACTTAGTAAGCTTAGAAATTCTACCTAGACCTGCATCGACTCCCAAGATTCTGATTAAATATGTCTGGACTGGGGTTCAAGAAATATATTTTTAAGGCCGTCAGGCAATCCTAAAATATATTCAGGCTTGCTAATCTTTGCAATATAGATGTCACCTGTGGAGGTTACAAAATATTGATTTATACGATGTAGGTTGGTTTCTATTTCCATAAACTTCGGATGTGTGCCCCAATAGTAAAGATTTCTTTAACTCTTCCTATGATTATTTTAGGTAATCACATTTATTAAGCAATTTCTTGGTAGAGAAAAGAAACCTGGAAGTGGAAATTTGTTTCTCTGTCAGGTTATTTAAAAGTGAGCAAGGCCCCAGTATATTGGCAGGAGGGTGGAGAAACTTGGAAAATAGCAGGAGGCTGATCAGTAGACATGGCAAAAAGTAAGAGAAGGCTGCATTGGGAACCAGGGTCCAGGGCAGAACTCCCGGCCAGAAAATGACACTGAATTAAGGGAAGGCCAAAAAAGAAACTAGTAGCTGGATGGAAAAGATTCTCAGCAATTGCAACAGTAATAGAAGTTGATGATTTTCTTGTGAAGAATAAGACACAAAATTAAAAGAAGTACATGTACTAATAGTCAGTAGGGCAGAAGGCTCAGCCTTCAATTACTTTGATTTATGTCATATCTTGATAGTAATCAGATTAAGCTTTGAGCCTGCATGTGAGAATTAAATAATCAGCTTACGATACTGGGGATCTTGGAGTAAAAGTGGGTAGTAAAATAGACAGTGAACACTTTGCAGCTTTTGACATTCATGTTGCATGTATTTCTCCATTTCAAAACAGGATACTACATGTGTTTTTCAGGACCCAGATCACTTTTCATTTTGAAAATATGATGCTCATATTTTTTTCACATTTTAATGAGAAGACAAGCTATTATACATTTAGATAAAACTTGTACATCAATTAAAGTCATTCCAATCATAGCAAAATCGTGACCTGTTAACACAAGAGCATTTTTTATTTTCTTAAGTCTTCAACTAGAAACATTCAGAATCCACAAAAATCAAAGTCAATTTTGGAGTTGTTTTACATTTTCCAAAGTAGCAGTAAATATTTCCTCCCTTCAAATTGACTAGTTTTACATATTAGTATGTACAAGATAGGACAAAAATCTTAGAAAAGACTATTTACTTCTAACTAATAGCTTTTTATTAATTAAGGTCTACATTCAAAAACCGTTTGAAAAAACACATTTTGGTCACATAATAAATGAACCATCATCTTTATTTTAACTCAAGTCTATAACGTAATAGTCAACTCATTTCTTTTTATAAAAGTAATCTTCATATATCAAGGATTTCACAGTTTCCAAAGCCATATAAATGTACACAGGTGTTTTATTTGATGACACACAGTTTAGGTGAGCACTTCATCAGAGGTCCTGAGTTCAAAAGTCTTGTAATTTTTCCCCTTATTTTTCACTAGCTAAAGCTATTTTCCCAGAATTACTTAGTTGTTCAACTACTCAACCTCTCCATGCTCACAGCCTTCACTTTTTTCTCTTTTTTCATAACTCCAATAACTTAAAGTATGCACAAATGAGTAATTGCTAAGCCACATACATTTGATTCTAGCTATTAAAATTAATGACATACAGTCTCATTGTTATCTGACTAAAAAGCACTCTTCTCATCTTGCAAAGAGAAAATATCTTTGTGTTACTTGACATTTCGTATGAGAGCCCTGTTTTAACAGAAGCACAAGATAAATCCCTCCAGGTGTACATGCCTTTTTGAGAAATGATCAAATATAGTCAACTATTAAATAGAAAATCAGCTCAAAGTTTTACAACTGTAGCTTTTAACATAAATGCCTTGACCCTTTTACCCTTGCCGTTTGCTGTTCCTGAAAGGAGTCTGTACTTCTTTTCATGGCTGGGCTCCAAGATGTTATTCATGTCACACAGACACACACACACACAGACACACATATACACACAAAAAATTGCTTCTCAGGTCCTAATCTGACTACTCAATTTGTATTATATAATCTTTTGCTATTTTCTACCATCCATTGAAATTTTCTCATGCTTGCATTTATTTGTTCATACTTGATTTTTTCTGTCTACTACACCTTTCCATCATAGGAACAAGGACTTGATTTGTTCTTGTTCACCACAAGCTTGCCAACCATCTTGCGGAGCACCAGGCACATTAGAGACACTTGATATTTATTGAATACATGTGAATAAAAGTATATTATCCAATTGTCTGAATTTCAGTTTCCTCATCTTGAAAATGGTGATAAAGAAAATGTCTCTATCACATGATGGTTGTGAGGATTTAACAAGATATTACGTCCAGGACAAATATGTTAGTTGTCATTAATGAAGCATGTTGCAGAGTGAATGTTCAAGTGAATGTTCTCAATGCACATGTAGAAGTAGTTGCTCTCCATATGGTCATCATTAAACACTGTCCAGGAACATTGTTTTTGAACATGTGGGGGTCTATAGAATACATATCAGAATCACCCAGGCTACTTTTCTCCATCTATGACTCAATCTAAGAATGAAAAATAGGAACTCTGTCTTTTTAAACAAGACCACTGGGCTACTTTATGTGCAGTAGAGTTTGAGAACCACTATCCTATATACCTTGATACCTGGACTAATGAATCTTCTAGGAATAGATTCTTTCGTAATACATTCAATCCTATTAAATGGGAAAAAATATCTTATCAATCATGAGCTTTGAGGTTTGTACCTATTCATACAACTTCTCTTTGTTCACACTTAGGCGACAGTAAATCTGTGTAACTCTTTCAACAATGTTGAAATCTTTGAAAATTATTTATTTTGAAACTACAATTTCTGTAGCTTTTTCATTGTTTATTCTTGCCTTAGACAGCAAACTTTTTCTCTATTCAAACCCAGAACGATTTCTACCCTCTTTAAGGCTTTTTCTATATTAAAATAGAAAGAAACAAAACAAAAACTCTCCTTTTCATCTTTATACTTGACATTTTTAATTATTCTTTAACAAAAATAAGCATCAGAGTTAACATAGAAACACCATGCCTTTTATCTTTAATAATAACATAAATAAATAAATTAACTTTTTTTTTTCCAAAGGAAAAGCACCACAGTCACCAATATATTGACAGACAAATAATTTGTTATGTGGAGGATAGATGTGGAGCATTCTCATGCAATCAAATCAAGACTGATCCTTAGACAAATGAAATTTAACTTTTTTTTTTTTTAAGGGAATCTGAAAGACATTAGATTCTGTCAAATAAATAAATACATGGTTAAGAGTTAGAGGGCATGCAATATAAATGGTGATGGCCTAAAAAAAGAGGAACTATTTGTATTAAAGGCACCTGCATCATTTGTTTCACAGCTAAAGTTACTCTGTTACCTTACCCCGCCCAAAGAAGAACATTCGTGCAAAATTTTGGAAATATATTTGTCTTTTTCCCTAATATTTAACAATATTTCAGTAGTATGTACACAACCGAACTAAATTTCACTTTCTACAACACATCTCTAAGCCTCTTTTATTACCTATGATCATTCCCTTTCTTGGGGTGGGAATATCACTGAAACACTGAAATTCATGAGCTTTATCAATAGAGTTCCAACTAAAGAGAAAGTCACCACATTGCATTGTGTCTTTGCTACCATGTGCCAAGGTCCATCTAAGGTCTTTTATGTTTTACTGGAGCTCAGTGACAGTTTTATTTCTGAGAAAAAATCAAGAAATACAGTTATTAACACCTATTGTAATATATTAATATTACTCAGAACTTATATCAATAAATATAATTATATTTAAATTTTATACTTAATAAGGCCTGGGTATGTAAATACTATACAGCTTTGTGTCATATGCATCTTCTTGTATGTCTTACCTCTGGTGCATTTGATGCATAAAAATCACGTGTATTATTATGCATAAAATGATTATGTGATACATATTTAGTAAATTATATTTTTAAAGTGTCCTATGTTAATAATTTATTAACCTTATTATTACAAAGCCTGTTTAATAACAAGAAAATGCAATTTTCTACCAAGAGCATATATCTGGGACACTAATTTAGACTTGCAATTCCAAATTCAGGTTTGTTATTTTTGTTTTTCCCATTTCACTCTGTCCCTAGTTGTTGGTTTGGTATTTCACTTAATTGGAAACATATGACTTGTTTTTGCTAATGTTTATTTTTTTGAAGAACATTTTATTTTAATGTGCAACTCTAATTATATAAGTTAAATAAGAGATATAAAGTACTGGTTTCCTTTTCTATATGATAAAAGAGCTATTTTTTTCTTTTACCTATACTGCATGTATATATAGTTTTAGTATTTTTTTTTAAATTTGTTGCTCTTTCTCATTCTCTAAATTGAATATTATCATGGAAGATTGACCATAAAGTATACATTAATGAAATCTCAATATCTCAGCCGGCTAATGAAACAAGAACTTAATTTCCTCTGGAATAATTATTATATTACCTAACATGTTACTTAGAAACATATTCTCAGATTACACACATACTTATGCAATGTTTTCCTAAGTATTTCAAATTGTATAACATAATTTTCAAACTATGTTATATTGTCATTATGAGTTACATAATTGGGAATTATAATTTTTGCATAGAAATGTGAGACTATCATAACTGAAATTTAATTTAAACTAAAACATTCATCTATTTTCCCATAAGATAGACTCAATAAATATGTTATGTTTTTAATTTGTTATGGTAATCAACAACTAAATTTGAGTAATAACAACAGAAATCAGTTTTTTTAAAGACCAATGTTTTCAGTCTCAGCAATAGCATGGGTATGTGAAGGTCATTTATGTAACAACACTGGTTAGGTAATGTACAACCAGGAATCACAAAGTAAACATGTTTCTCTGGTCATGATGAAAAAACACAATCCATATTCATGTATGTTCTACTTAGGAGAGTTATTTTCTGTTTCTTGCCTGGATTTCTCTCAATTCTATGCTCTGGGATGGTAGATGGTTCTTCCAGTTTCAGAAATAGATTTCCCCATTAAGTTAAAGTTTGCTGTATTTTTTGTTTTTATTTATGTTGTATGATATCATTAATTATAGATCATAAGTTATATTGTTAGTCTTCCTCATTGATGCTGGTGTGTATGTGTGTGTGTGTGTGTTGGGAAGACATGCTGCAATACTCTGATTTAACCCTGTTATCCTCTAGAACTCCAGAAGCCTTTTTCTCATTCTCCCTTGAGCCCAAACCAGTAAGGCTTTTGGTATGATTACTTTGTTTTTATTATTTTTCAAAATATTATTTTGGATTTAGGCAGTACATGTAATGGTTTGTTACATTGATATTATATGCATAATGGTGAGGATTGGGCTTCTAGTAGATCCATAATTCAAATATCTAACATTATACTCAATATGTAATTTTTCAACCCACAGCCTCCCCCACCCTCTCCCTTTTTGGAGCCCCCAGTGTTCATTATCGTCATCTTTATGTCCATGTATACTCCTTGTTTAGCTTCCACTTGTAAGTGAGAACATACAATATTTTATTTTCTGCTTCTGAGTTAGTTCACATAGGATAATAGCCTCCAGTTCCATCCACATTGCTGCAAAGAAAGTAATTTTATTCACTTTTATGGTTGCATAGTATTCCAGAGTGTATATATACAATATTTTCTTTAGACAGTCAGCCTTTTGTGGACACTTAGGTTTATTCCATGAAAAAATGTGCAATTTTGAATAATGCTATGATAAACATATGAGTGCAGATATCTTAAGTATAATTATTTCCTTTCCTTTAGGTAGATATCCAATAGTGGGATTGCTGGGTCAAATGGTAGTTCTATTTTTATTTCTTTGAAATAATCTCTATACTGTTTTCCATAGAGGTTGAACTAATTTACACATCCACCAACTTTGTGCAAGCATTTCTTTTTCTCTGCATTCACATCAACATGTGTTGTTTTTTAAAAGTCATATGGACTGGTTGCAGTGGCTGAAACCTGTAATTCCAACACTTTGGGAGGTCAAGGAAGGAGAATTCCTTGAGCCCTGGAGTTTGAGACCAGCCTGGAGAACACAGTGAGACCCTGCTTCTACAAAAGAAAAATATACAAAATTAGCTGGGCATGGTTTCACACACCTGTAGTTCTAGCTACTTGAGAGGCTTAGGTGGGAGGATCACTTGAACCTGGGAGGTTGAGGCTTCAGTGAGCCATGATCATTCCACTGCACTCCAGCATGGGCAACAGAGTTATACCCTGTCTCAATAATACATATAATTAAAAAAAAAAAAAACAGTCATTCTGTCTGGTATAAGATGATATCTCAGTGTGATTTTGATTTCGATTTCTCTGATGATTAGTGATGTTGAGTATTTTTATCATGTACTTGTTGGCCCTTTGTATTTCTTCTTTTGAGAAATGTCTGCTTATATCTTTCCCCCAGTTTTTAATGGGTTTTTTATTTTTTTCTTGATGATTTATTGGGTTCCCTGTAGATTATGGATATTAAATCTTTTTTAGAGGCATAGTTTGCAAATATTTTCTCCCATTCTGTGGGCTGTCTGTTTATACTGTTGACTCTTTCTTTTGCTGTGCAGAAACTTTTTCAATTATTTAAGTCCCATTAGCTTATTTTTGTTTTTGTTGCACTTGCATTTAAGGTCACCATAAATTATTTGCCTAGGTCAATGACCAATATAGTCTTTCTTAGGTTTTAGTCTAGGACTTTCATCCTCAGACAAATGAAATTTCACATTTTCCATTTAGGTCTTTGATCCATCTTGAGTTAATTTTCATACAGTGAGGGACAGCAATCCAGTTTCATTCTATTACAAATGGCTATCCAGTGTTCCCAGAACTAATTATTGATTAGGGTATTCTTTCTTTGTTGTTTACTTTCATTTACTTTATAAAATATCAGGTTGGTTGTAGGTATGTATTTTTATTTCTTAGTTCTATATTCAGTTTTATTTATGTATGTGTCTATTTTTTTACGAGTACTATCCTATTAGCCTTTTCTCATGCTGCTATAAGTAAATAGCTGAGACTGCCTAATTTATATAGTAACGTGGTTTATTTTGGTTCACAGTTCTGCAGGCCATGAAAGAAGCATGATACTGGCATCTGCTTCTTATGAGTGTGTCATGAAGTTTATAATCATAGTGAAAAGTGAAGACGGAGCAGGTGTATAACATGGCAAGGGAAGAAGCAAAAGAAATGACAGTTTATTTAAAAATAAAAATAAAAATAAAAACAAAAACAGCTTTCACATGAACTCATGGTGAGAACTCACTTCCCACTAGGTCCTACTTCCAACATTCTGGATCACATTTCAGCATGAGATTTGGAAAGGACACACATCCAAACCATATTAACCATGTTGTTTTAGTTACCATATTCTTGTGATAACTTGGAGTCTTGCATATTATATTATAGCCTTGTATAATTTCAAGTCAAGCAGTGTGATGTCCCTGGATTTGTTCTTTTTGTTTCAGAGTGCTATGGCTATTCAGGCTCTTTTTATTTCTCCACATAAAGTTTAGGATTTTTTTTTTTCTAATTCTGTAAAAAAAAAATACATTGGTTATTTTATAAAAGTTGTATTGAGTCTCTAGATTGCTTTCAGTAACATGATCATTTTAATGATATTGATTCTTCCTATCAATCAACATAGTATGTTCCTCCATTTGTTTGTATCTTCTACAGTTTATTTCATCAGTGTTTTGTAGTTCTCTATGTAGAGATCTTTTACTTCCTTGTTCAGATGTATTCCTAGGTATTCTATTTATCTGTGGCTATTATAAATGGGAAATAGCTCTTAATTTGTTACTCAGCTTAAATATTATTGGTGTATAGAAATGCTACTGATTTTTATGCATAGGCTTAGTGTTTTGGAACTTTATGGAAGTCATTTGTCAATCTAGGAGCCTTCTGGAGGAGTCTTTGGGGTTTTCTACGTATATGACAATTTCAGCAGTGAACAGAGATAATGTGACTTCCTAGTTTCCAGTTTGGATGACTTTTATTTCTTTTTATTTTTATTTTTTCTTTTTGCCTAGTTGCTCTGGTTAGTACTTTTAGTACTATGATGAATAGGAATGATGAGAATGGATATCCTTATCTTGTTCCAGATATTAGGGAAAGTGCTTTCAACTTTTTCTCATTCATTATGATATTGGCTGGGGGTTTGTCATAATATGGCTCTTATCATTTTGAGGTATGTTTCTGTGTTACCTAATTTGTTGAGGGTTTTTATCATGAAGGAATGTTAGATTTCACAGAAAGCTTTATCTACATCTGTTGAGATGAGAATATGGCTTTTGTTTTTAGTTATCTTTGTTTGGTGAATGATGTTTATTAATTTGCATATGTTGACCCATCCTTCCATCCCTGGAATAAAGCCTACTTGATTGTGATGAATTACCTTTTCGTTGTTCTGTTGGGCTAACTTTGCTAGTATTTTGCTCTTTTTCATCCATACTCATTAGGAATATTGGCTGGTAGATTGTGTGTGTGTGTGTGTGTGTGTGTGTGTGTGTGTGTGTTTGAATTTAGTATCAAGGTAACACTGGATTCATATAATGAGTTACAGAAAGATCTCTCCTCCTCAAATTTTTGGAATAGTTTCAGTAAGATTGCTATCAGCTTTTCATTGTGTGTCTGGTAAAATCTGGCTGTAAATTTGCCTGGTCCTGAGGATTTTTTTTTTTTTTTTGAAGATTTTGTATTACTAATTCAATTTCATTACTCATTATTGGTCTGTTCAGGGTTTCTATTTTCTCCTAGTTCAATCTTGGGGAGTTTCATTAATAAGTTCACATGAATTTATCCATTTCCTCTAGGCGTTCTAGTTTATGCACGTAGATATGTTCATAATGGATTCTGATGATCTGTTGCATTTCTGTGATATGGTATGGTATGGTATAGTAAGGTATCAGTTGTAATATCACCTTTATCATTTCTGATTGTGCTTATTTGAATCTTCTCCCTGTTTTTTCTTGGTTAGTCTAGGTGGTAGTCTCTCAATTTTGTTCATCCTTTCAAAGAACCAACTTTTCATTTCATTCATCCTTTGTGTATTTTTTTAATCTCAATCTCATTTAGTTCTGCTCTGATCTTTGTTCTGATCACTTTAGAAATATTCTCTTGTCAATAAAACCTATCACTTTCAAGTTTCCACATCCAGTGAGAACTTCTAACCACGAATTCTATACAAGGTAAAACTATCTTTTAGGAATTAAGGAAAAATATAGGATTTCTCAGGTAAAGGAAAAGTAATTATTTGAAGAAAACCTCTTAAAATTGGCTAAGGACAATTTTTCCAATAGAAAGCAAATGATTAAATAAGGAATCTTGGAATATCAAATAGAAAGAATAGAAACAATAAAAAAAAATAGAAATATGAGTACATAAAATAGCCTATCTTGTTCTCTATGGGTTTTATACATCATATTCAATGACAGAAGCAAAAGTTTACCACCATCTGATATGCAAGATAATATTATTTAAATGTAAGTCAAAAAGGGAAATCAAATGGAAGCAAAGTTTCCACACTTTACTGGAAGTGTTAAATGCTGATAACTGTAGGCTGCTATAAGTCATGTTTGTAAATTACACATAAGTCACATAACACCCCATGTCACCACAATAAAAATTCTACAAAGAGGTACACTTAATCCGCTGTAAATAAATCAAAAAATGATCCTAAAAATATTCAAATAAACTTCAGGAAGACAAAACAAATAAAGCAGAGAGATGGGAATCAGAGGAAATAGAAAACCAATAATAAAGTGGCAGAATTAGACATTAACATAACAGTAATTCTCTTAAACATAAATGGTATAAGTACATCAATCAGAAGACAGAAATTGAAAGGGTGGATTTAAAACAAAATCAAAAATGTATTTTGCTCACAAGAAACTCACTTCAAACTCAATGATAAAGGTAGATTGAAAGTAAAAGAATAAAAAAGATATATACATACAATCAATAAAATGTATTGGAGTGGCTACATTAATATCTAATAGACATTATAGCATTACCAGAAGGAGTAGAAAAAAGTGAGTCAAAATGAGAAACTAGTTGAAAATATAATGCACGAAAATTTCCTAAATAAATAAAAACGATGGAAAATCTTTGTTTGGAATATTTCATAGAGTATCAAGGAGGGTGGATGAAGAAAAGGCACACCTGGATGTATTATAAAATTTAAAATCATGAACCAAAATAATATTCTGTGTATCTCTGTGTTGTCATAGAATTTTAGAAAAATAAAACCAGGAGATAGTTGTAAAATCTTAAATAAAAGAAAAACTGATCACCTAAAAATAAATAACAGTCAAATTATAATCAGATTTTCCTCTAGGACTCTAATTGCAAGCAGGCAATGGAGTAATATTTTATAAGGGTTGAAATAAAACTACTGTGTCCTGTGCTCAGGGTAAACACCAGCTACATTGCTTGTTGCTTGCTAAATCTCAGAGGCGTAGGGTAGCAGGTGCTTGTTTTTCTTATTTCCTAATAACTTGTGGATAACTTCCTAATAACTTGTTCCAAAGCTGAACTGAATGCACTAGATATCACCTCCTATGATTATGCCTTTTTATGGCATAGATACTTGACTTGAGATGACAGCAATTTAAAGCAACCACTAGGAAAATGGTTTCTCAATCTCTGCAGAGTTGCTGTGGAAAGGAGTCCATGAATCCCAAGAGAAATTGGGATTGAGTACAACTTCTACCTCTGGGGTGAAGGCATAGCCCAGATACAAAGCCAGCTTCTGGCCAGCAATATCAAACATATCAGATAAGAAAACATGCTTGTCTCCACAAATATTATACACAACAGAGCTATCACTTGAAGATAAAAGTGAAATATTAACATTTCTGCAAAGCAATCTTATAGTATTTAGCAGAATTAAATATTTAAATTTTTGTATTCTCATTAATCCACGAATACCATGCATTTCATGTATATATCATAATTTGCCATAAACTGAGGTGTTTGAAAAAGTCATTATGTGAGAACATCAAAACACTCCAATCAATCAAACATTTGAATTTCTTTTAAATTAAGTAATCATTTCAATTAATTATTTTCAATTTCCAAATGAAACAAATTGCTATGGCCAACATTTTACATTGTGGCTTTCTTATGAATTTAATCATCAACAAGGGAATGTTTTCACATAAGAAAACTACATTCAAATTAACAGTAATCATGCTTCATTTGATCAAACGTTGGAAAATTATCTGAAAGGTTATGTTGAAATGGGACTACTGATCTTGCTAATTTTGTTTTCTCTAAATTTATTAGTTTCATAAACATTGCCTAAATAATATTAATCTTGTACCTGTTAAATTATATTTATAATATTATTCAGATTAGCCTACCTCCTCTTTACTTTCTCACCTAATTATTAAGAAAATATGAGCATATAAAGAAGGGAGATGGTGTAATGAAATAAAAATATCTTCTGAATCAGTAATACTTGGCTATGGATCCAGTTTGTGTAATGTGTAATTTTGAATGTGTTTTAACAGTTATCTCGTGTGTGAAATGGGGATCATATGTAATTCAGAGAGTGATTACAAGGATTAACTAGAATAAGAGTCAACATACCTAATATAGTACACAGCTAGCAAAGGACTCCACTACTTTCCTCACAAATAGCATCATGATGCCAAGACAGTTACACATGATTCAGATTCATTTTTTGACATGAGTGTTAAAAAGTGAAACTTTTTAAACAAACACTATGAATTTGTATTAAAAATAGTTAAGCTAAAATATTTGTTTTATAAATTTTATTATCAATTTAATAGCTTAGTAATTTCTTGTTTTCCATTTAAACAGTACATAAATTTGTTTCATTAAATACAAGTCAGATAGATAGCTTTGGTTTTCTAATTTTTATGAATTTTCTTTATTTTTTTTCCTTTTTTTCCTTCCTTCCTCCTCTTCTTCCTTCTTTGTCCCCTTCTTCTGTTTTCTCTCATTTTTTTTTTCAGAAATATAAAGTAAGCCTGAAAATTCCCTCAGTAACTATCTCTGAAACGTAAAACTTATAAGAAATTTGGGATTAACATTTATTATTTCATTAGTTTTTATGTGTTAAAATGTAGCACTACTTGATTATAGCAATGCTTAACTTTTGTACCACCTCTTACCAAGAGTTTCAAAATCCCTTTCATATATCTCATTTATTTTGTGATAATCCTATTTTCCTCCATGTGACCAACAAAGAAAATAAGCTTCAGAGATGTATAAAATAGTTTTTCAAAAGTTTTAAAATCAATTTTTCATACACTAGAAGCAAAGCTAAACTTAAGTCTTTGAACTACAATTTCACTACTTGTCAGAAATGTTTCCTAGATATTATTTGATATTATTGAATTAATGATTATATATTATTGCTATTATTTAATTTTCCTGTTTGAATACTTTTATACATTCTTTAATTTTTTTGGAGTCCTGTATTTTATTCATTTTAGGAAGATATAAAAATGTATCAAATTTTATGTCTTCCTATTATTTGCAATATCATTAAAACTTTAATATGACATCTGATTTACTAAAGTGATCACTTTATTTTCCTTACAATGTTATTAAATGGCAGATTCTTTAGTTGCATTACAATATTATGTAGGAAACCTTTGATGCTTGGGACAATTAGCCCATAATATGTGATGTATAGAAAAGATAAGAAAACCAACCCATGAATATAAATAGAAACTGTGTATTATAAAGTATATTATCTGTAATAAGAAAACTGACCATAAAACTACTAACACACCATTAATATCTGTTATTGAAGCATAACAATAATATTTTGAAAACTGCTAGCTTAAAATAGGTATAAATTCAACGTGAATTTTTATTATGCATTATTAATTTTACTCCAAACTTTTAAAGGGAAACATAAAATTTTCAATCTTCTATTTAAAATAACTTCTGAAAGAGTAAAACTAGATGATGTTTAAATTTCTTGGTAAGACATGAGGCATCTAAATTTTGTAAAACTTGTAGAATATAAATGCAAATTAAGGGAAGCATTCTAAATGTAGGTATTCATTGAGATTTAAGGAGTGTAGATCACTTATACTACTAATCAATCTATTGTTAGCATGAAACACAGTACACAACATCACTTCCAGGATTTCCTCTATTTTGTGAATCCTCAAGACAAGTTATATTTTAAGGAGAAATTCAATATTATTGGACTTTCACTTGTTAAAAGTAATATACAAACATAAACATCTCATTTTTCATTCATATCACTTCATTTTTTTTTTATGAACTTTACGATTGATAGTTAGAATGTAAGAGCAGAGAACAGTCAGAGAAAAAGAGGATCAGAATGAATTTGCATTTAATGAGACAATAGAACACTGACCAGTTTTAACTTGACTATTTTAAAGTCAGTTATTATCATTTTGTACTCACATGCTGAAGGCAATTTTGGATGAGATATTTTAAAGACTTTACTCTGTTTGAGTAACCATGAGCTAATCTAAATTAGTAGATATTTAATCATGGAAAGAATATACTAACATAAAATGTTCTGGAAAATTGAGAGCTGAATGCAGTTTCTTCCCTTTTACTCTGAACTTCAGAGTTCCTCTATCTAGGACTCTGTGGGGGTTCCATGGTATCATAGGTTGGACTAAAGCTCTCGAGTTAATATTAAAGTGCATCTTATCTTGGAAAAAGCTGGATTCTCCGAAATAATTTGATTCATACATGAAATGTTAACACAATGAGGATGTGAATAAGTCGCCTGGGTCCTTCCCAAACCTGACGCCTTATGCGTAAGGAGACCTAGGTATACACTTCTCCTGGTGTGTCAGTTGTTGAATGGCAGCCTGTCTAATACTGTATCCCCATGCTTGCAGAGGTGGAAAATGCTTTTTATGTCATATGCACACAGTTTAGGTGGTGCTGCATCAACTGGACCAGATGTCCAAAAAATAATTTTTTAAAATATAATAACAAAGATTTCAAGTAGCAAGACAAGAAAAGCACTTAAAACAAAAATAACACAGACCAAGGAAAAGAGAGCTGTTGGTGCTGACAAGTATCTACCTGAATAACAGCAACAAAAAGCAAGTCATTATATTCAAGTGCAGTATACACATGGAAAACATTTATTTTGGAGCTGGAATGCATAAAAAATATAATTTCCCAAATGAATAATTTAGTAAATGAATTGAAGACATAATCACCATCGAGATCAGAATTTTGGCCTAAAATATCCAGTGAAACATTCAAAGCACAGAAGAAAAAAAATGTGATAAGTCAGGGACAAATAACACAATAGGAAAATATGGAAATGATATTGAAGAAGCAATTCACAGAGGAAAAAACTCAAATGGTTAATAAGCATATGAAAAGACACTCAAACCAATTAGCAGTCAAAATGCAAATTAAGGTAACATTGGACAACATTTTATACCCGTAAGACAGGATATTTTAAACATGGAGATACCTAACACAGATGGAGAATCAGAGAAAATGAATCATACATAAATGTTGGTAATGTAAATAGTTATAGCAATTTTTAAAAACAAAATTATTACTTCTATTAAAAAAATAAAAACATATATTGACTCTGAGCCATCATTTCCACTTCTAAAAATCTATCTCGTAGGAATTGCTATGAGTTGAATGTCCCCACCAAACACAAGTTGAAATGTAATTGCTAATGTAATCATATTTGAAGATGGTGCCTTTAAGAGGCGATTAGGTCATGGTGGCTCTACTCTCACGAATGGATTAATGCTCTTAGCACAGTATCCCTCATGCTTGCTTCTACCTTCTACCCTTCCACCA
>NW_012101336.1:322770-325312 GCF_000951045.1 Mandrillus leucophaeus
GGGTCTAGTTTAATTCTTCTGCATATGGATATCCAGTTTGCCCAGAAGCATTTATTGAAGACACTGTCTTCCCATGTATGTTCTTGACATTTTTTGTCAAAAATGAATTCACTGTAGGTGTGTGGATTTGCTTCTGGGCCTCTGTTCTGTTCTTTTGGTGTACCTGCCTGTATTTATGCCAGTACCATGCTGGTTTGGTCATAATTGCTCTATAGTATAATTTGAAGTCAGGTAATGTGATTCCTTCGGTTTTGTTATTTTTGCTTAGGATAGCTTTGGCTAATCTGGGACTTTCAGAGTTCCATATAAATTTTAGTACTATTTTTTTCTATATCTGTGAAGAATGTCATTGGCATTTTGATACAGATTGCATTAAATCTGTAGATTGCTTTGGGAAGTATGTACTTTTTAACAATGTTGATTATTCCTATTCATGAACATGGAATTTTTTTCCATTTCTTTATGCTCTATTCAATTACTTTCATCAGTGTTTTATAGTTTCTAATTATATAAATCTTTCACTTCTTTGGTTAATTCTTATGTATTCAATTTTATTTGTGGCTATTGTTAATGGGATTGTTTCTTATTTCTTTTTTAGATTGTTCACTGTTGGTACATAGAAATGTTACTGATTTTTGCAGGTTTATTTTGTATCCTGAAACTTTACTGAACTTGTTTATCAATTCTAATCATATTTTTCATGGAGTGTTTAGATTTTTCCAGATATAAGTGTATATCATAAACAAACAAGGAACAAGGATAATTTTGTCACAGGATCCTTAGGGTGTTGCTTTGCCAGCTGTACACCTCTGTGGCTGGTGGTGCCCTCTGTCTGAATATTGCTCACTCCCAGTGGTCTTCTTCCACTCACTCAGCCTGGCAGGTTGTGCTCAGCCCACACTACCAGCTCGGAGCCCATGCCTGCCAAAGGCAAGTCTGGTGCAAAGCAGTGAGGGGTGTGTAAGAAAGTGAGTGTGGGGTCCAGCCACTACACACAGCCAGGCAGTTTGACTGCTGTGGTGGGACAGACAGCTCCAGATGCTGGCTCTGTGCAAGGTTGCGGCTGGACCAGACATATCACAAGTGGCTTCTGCTGTAGGCACCAGTGTCTGGATAAGGGGAGCACAGTGGCACTCAAAAACTCAAAGACACTAGAAACTGTGAAGCCCAAAGAAGGTGTTGCAGCCCTGGTTCAGGGAACTCCTAGGTCTGGGCTCTCCACAGGGTTGCGGCTCTTCTCTCCTTTTCATTGCCCACAATGTGATGAGCAGGGAGGCATGTTTCTGCCCTGTTTGCGCTAAAACTCTTTCAGTCCTACTATTCAGTAGATGCCCAGTTCTTGTCCCATGTCCAGGAAGAATGAGGTATGCAACCAACTGTAGGGTGAGCAAGGTGGAGAGGAGCTTCACTGAGTGACAGAACAGCTCTCAGGAGACCCAAAATGGGTAGCTCCATTTTGCAGGCAGGTCATCCCAATGAATTGAGAGACCCAAAGTGGATAACTCTTTCTCACAGCTGGTAATCCAGACTTCTCTGTGAGTCTGGCTGAGTTAGGGATTTTTATGAGCTTCAGAAAGCATGTGCTGATTGGTCCATGGGTGGCCATGGGCGAGCCCAGGAAAAACACCATAAATTCTTACTCTGGGATCCAGATTCCACCCAGAACTGACAGCTAAGCCCATATACTTCAGACCATCCTTGTCTTGAAGGTGGAGCTTCACAAGAGACTTGTCCCCTTTCTATCCAGGAGCCTGTCTTCCTCCTGCTGCCACCAATCATGTCATTCATGATGCCCAGGCTGCTCATGAAGAGGGGCGCCTTTTGGCCCACACTGAGCTATCATCAGCGCCCCCCCTCCCCATTTCATCTCCCTCCCATGCTCATTGGTGCTCAAAGTCCAAAGGGGTCCAAGAAGGCAGAGGACTGGCATGCCAGCACTACCCTGAGTAGCCACAAACCTGGCCAGATTAGGACAGTGTCACGGATTGGCCTCAACTTTGCTCCGAAATCAGAGTGGGTGCCAGGAGAAGGGAGATGCCAGACAGTGAGAGCAGGTACTTCTGAACTTGGAGGAGCAAGAGTATAGCTTCCTGGGCTCCCAACAGTGCAGGGATGCCTGGGTTTGCAGCATCAGCTCTGTGGCTGCAGCTGAACCCAGCTGGGTGGGGCTCCTGCCCCACCAACTCAGAAGGAGGTAGGATTCTTGCCCAAACAGCTCTCAAGTGTTTGTGGCTTATGCCTGTTCTTGACTTCTGCTGTTCCATGGATCATGCAGCCCTGGCCATGCCTGCCCTGCTGCTCCTGGCATCTTTGCAGTGGTGGTTCCATATGGGCTGCTGCTGTCATCAATTTTACTTCTTCTTTTCCAATTTAGATGCCCTTTATTTATTTCTTTTGTCTGATTGCTGTAGCTAGGACTTCCAGTACTATGTTGAATAACAATGCACAAGACAGGGATGCCCTCTCTCACCACTCCTATTCAACATAGTGTTGGAAGTTCTGGCTAGGGCAATCAGGCAAGAGAAAGAAATCAAGAGTATTC
>NW_012101336.1:326572-329807 GCF_000951045.1 Mandrillus leucophaeus
TTATATATTATATAATTTTTAGGGTTTTTTAAAGTGCCTACTCCTGAAATTAAAACACACTCCTATCAGAATCGACCACAGATTGATACTGACTTAAATCTATAACTACACCTTCCCCTTTTTGTGCTACTAAAGTATTAAAGGATTATTGTTACCTATAGTTCATACAATGTTATATGTTTTTATGAGTACATAAAGCATACACTATTTATTGTTTATGTATAGTACATAACCCTTTATTATTTTATATAATGAATATTTCATACTGACTTATATTTTCGAAGAATTTGAGAGAAGAAAGCAAAAAAGAAATATGTATTTACGTGGTCTACTATATACATTGCATGTTTATTGCTACTGGTAATTTTCATTTTTTCCTGTGGATTTAATTTATAGCATGGTGTCATTTCCTTGCTCCACCATAATTCTGTGTCTTCCTTTGCATTTGCCATATGTATTACATATTGCATAAAATATTATTATATGATTATAAGGCCTACAATACAATTTTAAACTATTATTTTATGTGATGGTTTTTAAGTCATTTAAGATAAGTAAGGAGAACAAATAAGTTAGGCTTTTTTAAATTTTTACTTTATTTTTAATTTTATATACATAATAGATGTATAAATGTATGGGGTATAGGAGATGTTTTGATACAGACATGCAATGCATAATAATCACATCATGGATAATGGGATATCCATCCCCCAAGCATTTATCCTTTGTGTTACAAACAATCCAGTTACACTTTTAGTTATTTTAAAATGTACAATTAAATTATTATTGATGATAGCTGCTATGCTTTCAAATAGTAGGTCTTATTCTTTCTTTCCAACTATGTTTTTTGTACACAGTAACCATCTCACAGCTCTCCCCTACTTGTTCTTCAACTACCCTTTCCAGTTCCTGGTAACTATCCTGTTACTCTCTGACTCCAAGAGTTCAGTTATTTTGATTTTTAGATCCCCCAAATAAGAGAGACCATGTACGTTTGCCTTTTTGTTCCTGGCTTATTTTCCTTACCCTAATGATCTCCAGTGTCACTCATGTTGTTGCAAATGACAGAATGTCATTCTTGTTTTATGGCTGGAAATTACTTCATTGCGTATATCTACAACATTTTCTTTATTTGTTTACTTGTTAATAAACACTTAGCTTGCTTCCAAATCTTGGCTATTGTGAACAGTGCTGCAACAAACTTGGGAGTGCAGATATCCCTTTGATATACTGATTTCCTTTCTTTTGGATATATACCCAGCAGTGGGATTGCTGGATCATATGGTAGCACTATTTTTAGTTTTAGGAGGAACTTTTAAACTATTCTCTATAGTGGTTGTACTAATTTACATTCTCACCAAAAGTAAATGAGGATTTCCTTTCCTCCACTTCCTCGCCAACATTTGCTATTGCCTATTTTTCAGCTACAAGCCATTTTAACTGGGATGAGATAATATCTCATTGTAGTTTTGATTTGCATTTCTCTGATGATCAGTGATCCTGAGCAACTTTGCATATTCTTTTTTGCCATTTGTACGTCTTCTTTTGAGAAATGCCTATTTGAATCTTTTGCCTATTTTTTGAATGCATTATTAGATTTTTTCATATAGAGTTGTTTGAGCTCCTGATATATCCTGGTTATTAATCCCCTGTCATATGAGTAATTTGCAAGTATTTTCTCCCATTCTGTAAATTTTCTCTTCACTTCGTTAATTGTGTCCTTCACTGTACAGAAGTTTTTAAACTAGATATGTAATTTGTCCATTTTGCTTTGCTTCCCTGAGCTTGAGAAACATTACTCAAGAAATGTTTGCCCACACCAATGTCCTGGAGAATTTCCCCGATGTATTTTTGGAGTTTCATATTTTGAGGTGTTAAGATTTAAGTTTTTAACCATTTTGGTTTCACTTTTATATATAGCAAGAGATAGGGGTCTAGTTTAATTCTTCTGCATATGGATATCCAGTTTGCCCAGAAGCATTTATTGAAGACACTGTCTTCCCATGTATGTTCTTGACATTTTTTGTCAAAAATGAATTCACTGTAGGTGTGTGGATTTGCTTCTGGGCCTCTGTTCTGTTCTTTTGGTGTACCTGCCTGTATTTATGCCAGTACCATGCTGGTTTGGTCATAATTGCTCTATAGTATAATTTGAAGTCAGGTAATGTGATTCCTTCGGTTTTGTTATTTTTGCTTAGGATAGCTTTGGCTAATCTGGGACTTTCAGAGTTCCATATAAATTTTAGTACTATTTTTTTCTATATCTGTGAAGAATGTCATTGGCATTTTGATACAGATTGCATTAAATCTGTAGATTGCTTTGGGAAGTATGTACTTTTTAACAATGTTGATTATTCCTATTCATGAACATGGAATTTTTTTCCATTTCTTTATGCTCTATTCAATTACTTTCATCAGTGTTTTATAGTTTCTAATTATATAAATCTTTCACTTCTTTGGTTAATTCTTATGTATTCAATTTTATTTGTGGCTATTGTTAATGGGATTGTTTCTTATTTCTTTTTTAGATTGTTCACTGTTGGTACATAGAAATGTTACTGATTTTTGCAGGTTTATTTTGTATCCTGAAACTTTACTGAACTTGTTTATCAATTCTAATCATATTTTTCATGGAGTGTTTAGATTTTTCCAGATATAAGTGTATATCATAAACAAACAAGGAACAAGGATAATTTTGTCACAGGATCCTTAGGGTGTTGCTTTGCCAGCTGTACACCTCTGTGGCTGGTGGTGCCCTCTGTCTGAATATTGCTCACTCCCAGTGGTCTTCTTCCACTCACTCAGCCTGGCAGGTTGTGCTCAGCCCACACTACCAGCTCGGAGCCCATGCCTGCCAAAGGCAAGTCTGGTGCAAAGCAGTGAGGGGTGTGTAAGAAAGTGAGTGTGGGGTCCAGCCACTACACACAGCCAGGCAGTTTGACTGCTGTGGTGGGACAGACAGCTCCAGATGCTGGCTCTGTGCAAGGTTGCGGCTGGACCAGACATATCACAAGTGGCTTCTGCTGTAGGCACCAGTGTCTGGATAAGGGGAGCACAGTGGCACTCAAAAACTCAAAGACACTAGAAACTGTGAAGCCCAAAGAAGGTGTTGCAGCCCTGGTTCAGGGAACTCCTAGGTCTGGGCTCTCCACAGGGTTGCGGCTCTTCTCTCCTTTTCATTGCCCACAATGTGATGAGCAGGGAGGCATGTTTCTGCCCTGTTTGCGCTAAAACT
>NW_012101336.1:333569-347245 GCF_000951045.1 Mandrillus leucophaeus
GTAAATGAGGAGTTGATGGGTGGTGACGAGTTGATGGGTGCAGCACAGCAACATGGCACAAGTATACATATGTAACAAATCTGCACGTTATGCACATGTACCCTAGAACTTAAAGTATAATAATAATAATAATAATAATAATAATTGCTGACAGTAGGCATCTTTGTTTTGTTCCAGATGTTAAAGAAAAGACTTTCAGTTTTTTTCCTATTCAGTATGATAGTAGGTGTGGGTCTGTTATATATGGCTTTTATTATATTCCTTCTATGCTCAGTTTATTGAGGCTTTTATCATGAAAGGATATTGAACTTTATCAAATACTTTTTCAGCATCAGTTGAAACGATCATATAGTTTATGTCCTTTATTCTGTTGATATGATGTATCGCATTGATTGATTTGTATGTATTGAACCATCCTTGCAAACCAGGATAAAACCCACTTGGTCATGATAAATAATCTTTGTTGAATTTTCTTTCTAGTCTTTTGTTCAAAATTTTTGCATCAATTTTCATCAGGGATATTAACCTATATGTGTCTTCTGGTTTTAGTATCACAGTAATACTGGTCTTGAAGAATGAGTTTGGAAATATTTCCTACTCTATGTTTTTTGAACAGTTTGAGTAGGATTGATATTATTTCTTCTTTAAATGTTTGGCAGAATTCACCTGTGAAGATATTGGGTCCTGGACTTTTCTTTATGGGGACACTTTTTATTACAGTTTTCATCTCATTACTTGTTATCAGTCTGTTCAGGTTTTGGATTTCCTCCTGGTTCAATATTGGTAGATTGTATGTGCCTAGGAATTTGTCCATTTTTTTCTATATTTTCCAGTGTATTGGCATATAGTTGTTCATAGTAGATACTAATGATCCTTTGAATTTCTACAGTCTCAGTTCTGATGTCTCCTTTTTCTTCTCTTATTTTGTTTATTTGATCTTCTCTCTTATTTTCCTTGTTAGCCTGGCTAAAGTTTTGTCAATTTTGTTTAACTTTTCAAAAAACTAACTTTTAAAAAATTGATGTTTTGTATTATTTTCTTCATTTCAATTTTGTTTATTTGTGCTTTGATCCTTATTATTTCTTTTCTTCTACTAATTTTTAGTTTGGTTTTCTCTGTTTTGCTAGATCTTAAAGATGCATCATTAGATTGTTTATTTGAAGTTTTTCTTCTTGTTTGATGTAAGCACTTATATAGCTATACACTTTCCTCTTAATATTGCTTTTGCTATATCTGATAGGTTTTGGTGTATTACATTTCCACGATTATTTGTTTCAAGCATTTTTAAATATTTTTAAAATTTTTTTCATTGACCCACTTATCATTAAGGAGAATATTGTTTAATTTCCATGTACCTGTATAGATTCCAGAATTCCTCTTGTTATTGATTTCTAGTTTTATTCGATTGTGGTCAGAGAAGATTCTTGATGTTATTCCAAATTTTTGAATGTTTTAAGAATTGTTTTTTGATGTAGCATATGATCTATCTTTGAGAATGACCCATGTGCTGAGGAAAAGAATGTGTACTCTGCTGCCATTGGATAAAATGTCCTATAAATATCTTTTAGATCCATTTGGTCTATAGTGTAGATTAAATCCAATGTTTCTTTGTTGAGATTCTGTCTGAAAGATGTGTCCAATGCTGAAAGTGGGTGTTGAAGTCTCTAACTATTTTTGTGTTGGAGTCTCTCTCTTTAGCTCAAATATTTTCCATATATAACTGGGTGCTCCAATATTGGGTGCAGATATATTTAAAATTGTTATATCCTCTTGTTGAATTGACTATTTAACATTATATATGAACTTGCTTTGTCTCTTACAGTTTTTGTCTTGAACTCTATTTTGTCTGATATATGTATAGCAACTCCTATTCTTTCTTGGTTTGCATTGGCATGGGATATCTTTTTTCATCCCTATATTTTCAGTCTATGTGTGTCTTTATAGGTTACCTGTGTTTCTTGTAGGCAATAGGTCAATATGTCTCACTTTTCTTTTTTAATCCACTCAGACACTCCTGCAATTTTGTTGTTTTCTGATTGTTTTGCATTCTTCTCTTCCTTTTTCATTTCCTTTTTATCTTCCCCCATTGAAGGTGATTTTCTCTGGTAATATAACTTAGTTTTTTTCTTTTTATCTTTTGTGTATCAGTTGTATGTTTTGTTGTTGTTTTGTTTGTTTTAGTTTGAGGTTACCATGAGGTTTGCAAATGCTATCTTATTACTTATTATTTTAAGCTAACAACAACTTAAAACTGTTTGCAGAAGCAAACAAGACAAAAGGAAACTAATAAAAACACTAGGTCTTAACTTAGTACCCCTGCCTTGCTTTTTAACTTTTAGTTGTTTCTCTTTATATCTCATTGTGCTCTCTATGTATTGAAAAGTTGTTGTAGTTATTATTTTTGATTAGTCTTTCTACTTAGGATAAGAGTAATTTACACATCACAGTAATGGTGTTATAGTATTCTGTGTTCTTCTTTGTACTTACAGTTACGAGTTAGTTTTGTACCTTCAAGTGGTTATTTGCTGTTCATTAATGTCTTTTCTTAATGATTGAAATACTTCCTTTAGCATTTCCTGCAGGATGAGTCTGGTGTTAATGAAATCCCTCAACTTTTGTTTGTCTGGGAAAGTTTTTATTTCTCCTTCATGTTTGAAACATATTGTAAACAGATCTACTATTCTGGGGTAGGAGAGTATTTTTTTTTTTTTCTTCATTACTTTAAATATGTCATGCAGCTGTCTCCTGGCCTCTAAGGTTGCCACCAAAAAGTCTGCCGCAGACATTTTGGAGCTCCATTTTCTGTGGTTTGTTTCTTTTCTTTTGTTTCTTTTAGAATCCTTTATTTATCCTTGATCTTTGGGAGTTTGATTATTAAATGACTTGAGGTAGTCGTTGAGTTAAATCTGCTTGTGTTCTATAACCTTCTTATACTTGGATATTGACATCTTCCTCTGCATTTGAGAAGTTCTCTGTTACCCATTTGAATAAACTTTCTATCCCTATGTCTTTCTCTACCTCTTTTCTAAGGCCAATAACTCTTAGATTTGCCCTAATGAGGCTATTCTCTAGGTACTGTTGGCATGCTTCATTTAAAAAAAACTTTGTCTCCTCTGACTGTGTATTCTTACATTGCCTGTGTTAAAGCTCACTAATTATTTCTTCTGCTTGATCAGTTCTGTTACTGAAAGACTCTGATGCATTCTTCAGTGTGCCTATTACATTTTTCTGCTTCAGAATTTCTGCTTGATTATTTTAAATTGTTTATAACTCTTTGTTAAATTTGTCTGATAGAATTCTTGAATTTCCTTGAGTTTACTCAAGATAGCTATTTTTTAATTATCTGTATGAAAGGTCAGATAGGTCTGTTTCTCCAGGATTGGCCCCTCATGCCTTATTTAGTTCATTTACAGAGATCATTTTTTTTTTTTTTTTCCTGGATTGTCTTGATACTTGTAGATATTTGTTTGTGTCTTGGCATTGCAGAGTTAGGTATCTATTTTAGTCTTTGTAATCTGGGCTCATTTGTACTTGTCCTTCTTGGGAAGGTTTTTCAGATATTAAAAAGGACTTGGATGTCGTGATCTAAGCTGTATTTTCTATTGGGAGCACTCCAAGCCCAGTAATGCTGAGGTTCTTGCAGACTCTTCCAGACACCATCTTGATGGTCTTGGATCTGAAATAATTATCTGAATTACTAGACCGAGACTCTTCTCTCTACCCTTGCTTTCTTCCAAACAAATGAAGTCCGTGTTCTGACCCACTTGAAACTGGGGGTGGAGTGAAACAATTACACCCTTGTGGCCACCACCACTATGACTGCTAGATCAGACCTAAAGCCAGCACAGAGCCAGCACAGACCTGGCTCTTGGCCAAGGCCTACTGTAACCACTCCATGGCTACTGCCTGTGTTTTATCAAGCTCCTGGGGCTCTGTAATCAGGAGGTGGCAAAGTCAGTCAAGCCTATGTTCCTCCCTTCAGGGTGGTGAGTTTTCCCAGGTCCCCAGAAGTCCAGAGGTACTATCCAGGAGCCAGGGAGTAGAGTCAAAAACCTTAGAAGTTGGCTTGGTTTTCTACTGTACTGTGGCTGACCTGGCCTTCAGTCCACTAGATTCAGTTCTTTTCACTATTCCCTTCCCTTTCTAAAGGCAAAGGAGCCTCGCCTATGGCCACCACAACCACAGGCCATGGGGAGTATTGCCAGACTATTACTGATGTTCCCTTAAGGTTCAAGGGCTCTTCTATTGGCTTGTGGTGAGTGCTGCCTGGCTTTGGACTCATCCTTCAGGGCACTGGGCTCCCCTCGGGCACAGGACAGTCCAAAAATGTCAACCAAGAACCAAGTCCTGGAATGGGGGACCACAGGAGCCTGTTTGGTGCCTCTACCCCACTGTGGTCAACCTGATACTTAAAGCCAGCAAGTCTTAGGCACTCACTCAAAGCCCTTGATGTAGTACCTGAGTACTGCTGCTTGTTGTTCAGGGCCCAAGGGCTCCTCACCTAGCAGATGACGAGTGATGGCAGGACTGGATTCTTCCCTTCAAGGAAGCATGTCCCTTTCTGGCCTAGGGTGTGTCTAGTAATGTCATTTGGAAGCTAGGGTCTGGAAAGGGGGCCTGAGGACTCTCATCACTGCCTTATACTACTGTGGCTGATCTGCTATCCAACATTAAAGACATAGTCTGCCCTGCCCTTCCTGCTCCTTTTCTCAAGTGGAAAGAGGGGGTCTTCTTTGGAGCTGCAAACTGTGCGGCCTGGGATTAGTGGAGGTGTGATGCTAGCACTCCGTTTGTTACCCTAGCTGGAGTCTCATAGGCTACATGACCCATAATCCACTTGCTCTGGGCCCAGTTCAACACTCAGAGTTGTCCAGGTGTTATAGACTTTGTGGCCTAAACAGCCTTTCAAGTTTATGTAGAGCTCTTTCAGCTTATGGTGGTGAGGCTTGAAAGAACTCAAGTTTGGGCCACTTTCCCCTTTGACTAAGGCTGGTTTAAATGCTCCCTTAGTGGGTAGGCATCAGCTGAGTTTGGTCCAGCTATGTTTTCTGCTATAAAGGACAGCACTGAGATCAATGTCTCACAATTACTGCACTCCTCCTCCCATAGGACACTGAAACACTCTTCACACAATATTGCCACTGTCAGGAGGTGAGAGAGGAGTGGCATCAGCTATTCAAGATTGTTTTTCTCAATCTCTTCAGTGTCCCTTTCAGCAATACTAAATTAAAACCAGTATTGTGAGTGTTCACTTGATTGTTAGTACTTATGAAGGTGTTTTATGTGTAGATAGTTGTTAAGCTGGTGTCCTTGCACAGGGCACAATCCAGCGGATCTGTTTTCCCAAATTTGTGTTGTCCTTTGTAATTACCTACCTTATTCTTTTTACCAGTGCCCTTTGTGCCTTTACATGGCTTTGATTTACTTTCTAATATTGTCACAGAATCCTTGGAGTGTTGCTTTTCTGACTGGAAACCTCTGTGGCCAGTGGTGCCTTTTCCTGAGTTTTGCTTGGGTCTGCTGGGATCATCGGCCTGGCAGGCTGCACTCAGCTTGTGCTATTGGCCCAGATCCCATGCCTCCCAAGGGCTACCCAGGTGAGGAGTGGCAAGGGGTATATGAGTGAGTGAGTATGGGGTCCAGCCACTGCACACAGCCAGGCACATCACATCATCTGCAGCCGGGCAGGCAGCTCCAGACACCGGCATGGGAGCCAACTCTCTGTGAGGTTGTGACTGGACCAAGCATACCACAAGCAGCTTCCATGGCTGGCACCAGGTAACACAGTGGGTCCCAGAAACTTGGAGACACCTGGAACTGCAAAGCCCCAAAGAGGGTGTCACAGCCCTAGCTTTGAGATCTCTGAGGTATGGGCTCCCTGAAAAGTCACAGCCCTTCTCTCCTCATTGCCCAGAGTGGGCAGGTAAGGGGTGTGTTTCAGTCCTGTTTACGTTACAACTCTTTCAGCCCTGCCATTCAGTGGGTCCTAAGTTCTTGTCTCACATCCAGGACAAGTGGAAGGTGAGCAAGGTGAAGAGGTGCTTTTTTTTTGAGCAGCATAACAGCTCAGAGGAGACCTGCAGTGGGTAGCTCCACTCAACAGGCAGGAGGTCCCAGTGTGTCCAGCTGTCAGCAAAGAGGAGACCCACAATGGGTAGCTCCTCTCCACAGGCAGGTCATCTGATGTCTTCCCAGCTCTCAGCTGAGAGGAGACCCACGATGTGTAGCTCTTCTCTTCAGGCAGGCCGTTCTGACATCTGCCTCTGTCTTGCTGAGTCAAGGGGTTTTATGGGCATCAGAAGGGAGGAAGCGCATGCTGATTGGTCTATAGGTGGCCGTGGAGAGCTTGGAAAAAGCACCATGAGTTCTCATTTCAGGCCATGAATCTGGCTTCCCAGCCCCCATGCCTCAGGCTATCACAGGCCTCAAGATAGGGCTTCACGAGGGACCTGCCTCTTTCCACTCAGGAGCCTGTCTGCCTCCCACTGCCATCAACCTGACATCCCCAGTGCCCAGGCTGTTTGTGCTGAGGGGCTCCTGTGGGCCCGCACCAAGCTGTGTTCAGGGCCCCCTTGACCTCCCCCACCAACCTGCTTATTGGTGCCCAAAGTCCAGAGATGACCAAGGTAGTATGGTGCTGGTGTGTCAGTGCTGCCATGAGAGCACACACACCTGGTCGGGTCATGACAGTGCCTGGGGTTTGCCTCAACTTTGCTCCAAAATCAGAGTGGGCACCAGCAGTGGGGAAAGGCCAGGCAGTGGGAGCAAGTATTTCCAAGTCTGTGGGTACAGGATGGGCTTTCTGGGCCTCCAAGAGAGCAGAGATGCTGAGTTCACAGCCTAGACTGGGCAGCTGCAGGGCTCCCACCCCTTCAACTCAGAAGGGGCCAGAGCTTCTGCTTGCTCCTGGCTCCCACCGACTTCATGGAGTGTGCAGACCTAACTGCACCCTGACACCGCTGTATCTAGAGTCTTTGAGGCAGCCACTCCAGAAGGGCCGCTGTTGCAATCATTATCACTTCCTTTAACCCTGAATAACTAGTTTTATTTAATATCTATTTTAAAGAAAATACGCTAGCAATAAATTCTCAATAACAAAATTATGTTTACTTTAAAATGTCTTTATTTGCCTTAATTTTAAATAATAGTTTTGTTGAATATAAAGTTGTCAATTGTTATTTATTTATTTTCCAAATTTTGGATATATTTGACCTCCATTATTTCTGATGAAAGGTTTTTTTTGTTTGTTTGTTTAAATTGGTCCCTTTGTACATGTTAAAGTTGTTTATCTCTTGCTACTCTTAGGTACAATTGTCCATTGCCTTTCAATGGACAATGATGTGTCTAGTGGTGGTTCTCTTCGTGTTTATTACACTGGGAGTTACTTGAATTTCTTGGAATTGTAGTTTAATATTTCATCAATTTTGGGGAGTTTTGATCCATAATTTCTTCAAATATATCTTCTGCTTATTCCTTACTCTTCACTAATTCTGAGAAACCTATTATGTATATGTTGACACTTATGACCACAGATCTCTGAGCTTTTGTGTTTATTTTGTTCATGTACATTTTTTTATGATGGAGTCTTGCACTGTCTCCCAGGCTGGAGTGCAGTGGGACAATCTTGACCCACTGCAACCTCCCCCTCCTGGGTTCAAGTAATTCTCCTACCTCAGCCTCCTGAGGATCTAGGATTACAGGCCCACACCACCACACCCAGCTAATTGTTGTATTTTTGGTAGAGATGCGATTTCGTCATGTTGGCCAGGCTGGTCTCGAACTTCTGACCTCAGCTGATCCATCCACCTTGACCTCCCAACATGCTGGCATTACAGGCGTGAGCCACCACTCCCAGTCAATTCATGTACTTTCTATTCTATAGAAAGTATAGAAAACTTTGTAAACATTGTTGATCTATCTTCAAGTTCACTGATTCTTTATGTGCCAGTTAATATCTGCTGATGAATCATTCTAATTGAGCATCTCATTTCAGTTTTTGTGCACTATCTTTAGAATTTCCATTTGGTCATTTCTTATATATTATTATCTCTTTATTGATATTCTATGTTGGATGAGTAATTGTCATCTTTCTTCCATTTAATTCTCATGCTTTCCTTTGGTTCTTTGAACATGTTTATGACATTTACTTTGAAGATTTTGCCTACTAAATTCAACATGTAGATCCCTCCAAGGCAGTTTCTATTGACTACTATATTTCTTTTACATGGAGCACTTTTTTTTTGCATGTCCAATAATTTCTTATTAAAAGTTGAGCTTTTTTAGATAATATATCACAACATCCATGGATTCTACTCCTCACCCCCATACACACAAATATAAGAATACTTGTTGCTATTTTTGTTTGTTTTTAATTTGTGTAATAACTTGCCTGGACTATATCTGGAAGTCAGTTTCTTTCGAAGTTTTCAACTTCTAATGTTTCCACGAAGATTTTTCTTCAATTTTGATGTTTAAGTCTATATGTTTAGGGGTCACTCATAGGTCAATATAACTTAATGGTCTGTCAATGTGTGTTCAAGGATTTTACTTACATATGCTGGGCAAGTAGGGCTTCCATCCTTATCTGATGAATTTCTGTGTATAGGTTTAGGAGTGGTTCACAGTTCAGGCAGTTGACAGGTCTGCCCTAGTTAACTCTGGGTACACAGATGCACAGTCAGGCTCACATTAGCCAGTGATGACTAACTCACTAGGGCCAGCTCCAGTAAATGTGCAGCCTTGTACGTGCATGCATGCAACATTTCTGACCAGCCCAATAAATGGAATTTCAGCAAGACTCTCTGGAAATCTTATATCTCAGATATTCCCGTTAAATTTCAGGCTAATTTTCCTTTTTGTTGCTTCCCTCTGCCTATTTAATAACAAAAGATAAGCTGCAAAATAAGCCTTCCCTCTTTTTGTCACTGAAATCACTATTATTTTCATCAGCACCTCTGCATATGCAATATACATGGTTTGCTCCAGTAAAGTTGGCTTGCTCCATCAGGGAGAAAAAAAGGCATTTTCTGTGGTCTGCGCTACCTTACTCTCCTGGGTAGGACTTCTTTGTCAAAGATCTGGGACTTAAAGCTAGAACCAGGATTAGTCCCTGGGTAATATGCCACAATAACTCACTGCTTTAAAAAAATGTTTCTTGATTTGGTGTATGCCTTTGGTCAATGATTCAGTCTCTTTTAATGGTTGTTTCTGACAACTTTGTCAGGCTTCACATTTGTTTTTTGGTAAGAGAATTTGCCAAGGTTCTCACTCAGGCATTCCCTTAGTCCTGCTGGCAGTTATTTCTGTTATTCAGTAAGTGGGTCAGAGCAACACACTCAAATGTGCCTCTAACATCCAAATAGCCTCATTGAGTGAGGTTTTGTCAGTCATTTGTAATGATAGGAGCAATATAGTGGTAGTCATGGCACAACAAATTCTACTTCATTTTGTAGGGAGTGATTCCAAAAATGAAATCTCTTAGAAATTTCACCAAGGTGGTGATGATAAGATGATTAATCTCTAATTCTCTGCCAGATATGTCTTATCGAGATTCATGATGTTCAGTTTTCAATATAATGGGTAAGCATTTTATTTTGTTGTATGTCCAATCAATTATAATTTCTAAAACTACATCATGAAAGAAAACAAAAGAGTAGACATGGCTCTGAGGCAAGCGAGGGAAGGTTTACTCCTGCTTTTGCTAGAAAAAAGTAAATGGCTTCTGGTAGATTCTACAAATAGAGAAAAAGTATTTGTCAGTTCAATACATATGCATCAGGTAGATGAAACTGTATTGATTTGTTCAAGGAAAAATTATATATGTGGAAGAGTAATTAAAATTAGACTCACCATCTGATTATGTTCACAGCAATACACAATTAATCGCCAGTATTCATATGCCTTCTGATTAAGCCAAGCCGAAGTTAAACAGACATAGGATAGAAATCACTACTTTTAATATTTTAAATATCCAGTGATAAGGGAAGTGAGACTAATCTTAGGAATTTCCCCATTATGTGTTGCCATATTTTATTTACTATTCTGGCTAGGAGGAAAAGTTCTTAAGACTTTCCTTTAACCCTTCTACTATAATGGTCCTTATTTCAAATGTTAAGTAATCAATTAGGAAATTCTGCCGTTTTTCACATATTCCAATTTCAGTTAGTCATTCAGAAACATGGAGAATGAACACAGATCATATATAAAATATATTTAAGTCAAGAGTTTATCTCTTGAGCTTCATAAACCTTTACTTTGGTAGATCACAGTGTCATCTTCCAAACTCTGAATTTTTTCTTTTTCTGGCATAATCGCCTAGTAAATTACCTCCGGCCTTAAAGAGAAGACCTGGAAAAAGTTTTATAGTAAATATTTGTGATAATGTTACAAGGCAATTTCTGAATTGGACCCAGTGATTCCTTCAATCAATAGCTGAGTCTATGACTTGGTTAAAATATTTATTTTGGACATTAGAGGCACTGCATCTCAAATATTTGACTCAATTTGTGTTCCTACTAAACATACCTAATACACTTGAAAGTTTCTCAACTTTCAAGAATATGGCAATCAATTAGCTACCATAGCTCTGAAGTCAAAACCATCAGGTTGACACTTCATCCCTGTAGTCCATTACAGTAATTGTGTAACCATATTTCTGGTAATTAAGTACGGTTAGTTAGCTTATGACACACTGGGAGCTCATCAGTTCCATTGAAATTAGGGAGCAGGTGTCAATCATGGTATTTCCTCTATCGTTCCTGGACTACAGAGTTCAGTTTTTACAGACCTTTGCAAGGATGATGATACTCACCTCAATTATATGAACTTGCAGGGAGGAAGATACATGCTTTCTCAAGAAATACAGCTCAGAGGTGTTTGTTCAGGAAAAGTAAAGCTACTTCAGGGACAAATATGAGCAGTTGTATTTCTCAGCACTCAATAAAGTTGGTGCAAAAGCAATTTTTATCTAGATATATAAATAGACACAAGTTCCTTCTATTTTTTTAATAGCTGTAAGTTCTATGAGAATAGTTGAGGTAAAGTTTCATTAGCAAGATTTAAATTTTATTTTAAGATACTGTTCTCTTTCCTCCATAACTTCATTGTAGACCAACTTATTTATTATTTGGCTATGAGGTAAATTATCAAGTTTATATTTTATGTGAATAAGCAGTTAATTATCTTCTAGATAAATTACAGCTTTATAGTATTTCTTATCGTTAATTAGTGCCTTTATCATCCTATGAATGCTGTCCACAAAGCAGGAGCAATAAGTTACCCACATTAAAAGCAGTGAAAACAGAGAGGACATATGTTTTATTAAGTAGCAATCCAAAAAATAAATAATAACAAAAAATTATAAAGCATTCATGTATAGTAATGCATACATCTATTATTTAATAATGTAGACATATTGTCCTTATATTATTTTGTCATGAATTCATAGGGATTAATAATGGTGAGTTATTGAAGCACTAGCTGGTTCTTTCTCCATTCAGATACGTGTGACAAACTCTGATTATCTGAATTCTCACTCTTCATGAATATATAAAATTTTATTTATTTTGATGATCCAATAAAATACCTTATCTGACAAAATACATATCTATATACACTCAAATATCAGTCTTTGACATAGATGCTTGAAGTAAGAAAGTTTGGTTAAAAAGATAGTTCAGTTAGTTATATGATTGAAAATATGTTAGCCCATTCTCTTATTATGTACTAACAAATCACACACACACACCCATCAAGAGCTCTATCACTATGGCTATAGTTCCTGTTAATGTATCTATAATGTTGTATTTATTCATCAATTTTATTTGCTGTTATAATTAAATGTTGTAATGTATTACTTAGTCACAGTTTTATTTCTTATTATAAGTAAATAAATGATTGGTTACAAATGACCATTCTGAGAGCTGAAAATCATTCACTAGCTTGCCACATACAGAAAAGTTAGTGAAGCAATTGCAATATTCATATCTATGAATGGGGAAATTAATGAATCCACGAGGAGAGGGATTTTTGTGTACTTTGCCTAATGTTGTACCTCAATTGTCCAGAACAGCACCTGGAATATTATAATTATTCAATAAATAGATGTCTAGGGCATACACATGATGAATAAATGTGGATTTTTTTTAATTTTTGAAACCTCAAACTTAGAAAAGTTCCAACTGTAATACAAACAATAAATATTTTTTCCTGAACATTTTGAGAGTGATTTCCTAACATAATGCTTTGTCTTTTCTGAATAGTTTAGTATATGTTTTCTACAATGATGTTCTCTCCGATAGTCACTGTACAACCATCAAATTTTAAAAATTCACATTGATATATTACTAATATCTAATACTCTTACTCCTTTCAGCTTTTACTAGTTGTCCTCATATTATCCTTTATAGCTCAAATATTAGTTTACAATAATGTTACACTTTCTTAAAATGTCACTTTAGTTTCTTTTAATCAGAGATAGTTATTCTGCATGTTCTTAATATTTGTGACACTGACACTTAAATATTACAGAGCACTTATTTTATAGAATGCTCTTTAGTTTGGACTTTGTCTTTTTTTGTGAATAGACTCAGGTTATTCATCTTTAGCAGAAACAACACAGAGGTGCTATTTTATTCTCATTGCAACCTATCTGATGGTACGTGATCTTGATTTATCTGATCACTATCGTTAAATTTAAAAACTTAAAGTGACGTCTGCCAAGTTTCGTTTTCTAATATTACAATTTTTCCCTCTGCAATTAATACATAAATTATTTAAATGTGTGTGAGAGGGTGTAATTTGACTCTGTATATATTCCATTCCTTTTCGAATTTCAGTGTATATGTTTACTTGCTCATATCATCATGAAGTCATGATTTTGCATTTCATTTAGTAGATTATAATCTGTTCCTACCTGTATCAATTTCTGAGGGCTGCTGAACAAAGTACTTAAAACTAGGTGGTTTAAAACAAGAGAAATTTATTTTATCATAATTTTGGAAGTTAGAAGTCCAAAATCAAGTTGGAAGTAGAGTCATGATTATTCTACAGGTAAAGGAAAATCTTTCTTGCTTTAAAAAAAAAAAATTCAGTTTTTATTTTAGCTTCAGGGGGTATTTGGGCAGGTTCGTTACAAGGGAATATTACATGATGCTGAGGTTTGGGCTTCTGTTGATCCTGTCACCCAAATAGTGAACAGAGTACCTTACAGAAAGTTTTTCATCCCTTTCCCCACTCCTTTCTTCCCTCCTATTTGAGTCTCCAGTGTCTCTGTACCCTGTCTTATGTCCATGTGTACTCAAGGTTTAGCTCCCACTTACAGGTGAAAACATGTAGTATTTGGTTTTCGTTTCTGCATTCGCTTAGGGTGATGGCCTCCAACTGCATCCATGTTGCTGCAAAGTAGATGATTTTATTCTTCCTTATGTCTATGGAGTACTCCATGGTGTACATAAACCACATTTTCTTTATTCAGTCCACCATTGATGGGGACCTGGGTTGATTTCATGTCTTCACTCTTGTGATTAGCACAACAATGAACACACAAGTGCATATGTCTTTTTGATAGAAGAATTTATTTTCTTTTGGGTCTATACACAGTAATGAGATTCCTGGGTCAAATGGTAGTTCTAATTTTAATTCTTTGAGAAATCTCCATTCTGTTTTCCGTAAAGGTT
>NW_012101336.1:348390-349267 GCF_000951045.1 Mandrillus leucophaeus
CAGCCTAGAAACTGGATGCTGTCCCCGGCATGACTGTATCATGCATTGCTGGCAAACAATAAGCACTACCTCATAAAAATCTCATCATTTTGATCCTGTCTCTTATACACATCTCTTGTCTCTTTTTTTTTTGGTATTTTGCTATTGAAGTTGGATGGTTTTTCAAAAAGTAAACACATTTTTTTTTGCCATTATCAAGATAGAGAAATATTACCTGTGTCTTCATCACCATTTCCTGCCTCCTACTGCAACTACTCATTTTTCCCCAAGGATCACCAGTACTCTGGTTTTTAACATTACAGATTATTTTTGCCTGTGTTTCAACATTATATAAACAAATTCAAACAGTGCATACTTTTGTTTCTGGCATCTTTCCTTGAAGGTTATGTTTACAAAATTCATACATGTAATTGTCTATACTTACTGATTCATGTTACTGGAAAATGGTATTTCAGTGTATGAATATATTACAATGAATTTATCCACTTTGTTTTTGATGGAAATTTGGGTAGTGTTGATTTTAGAAATCTGGAAGAAAATGAAAATTAAAACAGTAACAATCAACTACCTGTCTTCAGGAAAATGTAAATTAAAACTAATGTTATATCATTACATATTCACCAGCATGAATAATGAATGAATAAATAAATAGAAGATACACAGTAGTATGTACTACTATGAAGAGTATATGCTGATACAATTGCTTTGGAAAATTGCTTAGCACTATACTATTTACTAGAGTTGAATGTAATCATATCCTATGACCCAGCAGTTGTACTCATATTTCACAGAAAGGTATACTTATATTAATCAAAAAACACATATAAGAACACATTTTATGATTTGCATATGTTTTTACTGTTTTATTATATCACTT
>NW_012101336.1:355925-358908 GCF_000951045.1 Mandrillus leucophaeus
GAGGAGAGGGATTTTTGTGTACTTTGCCTAATGTTGTACCTCAATTGTCCAGAACAGCACCTGGAATATTATAATTATTCAATAAATAGATGTCTAGGGCATACACATGATGAATAAATGTGGATTTTTTTTAATTTTTGAAACCTCAAACTTAGAAAAGTTCCAACTGTAATACAAACAATAAATATTTTTTCCTGAACATTTTGAGAGTGATTTCCTAACATAATGCTTTGTCTTTTCTGAATAGTTTAGTATATGTTTTCTACAATGATGTTCTCTCCGATAGTCACTGTACAACCATCAAATTTTAAAAATTCACATTGATATATTACTAATATCTAATACTCTTACTCCTTTCAGCTTTTACTAGTTGTCCTCATATTATCCTTTATAGCTCAAATATTAGTTTACAATAATGTTACACTTTCTTAAAATGTCACTTTAGTTTCTTTTAATCAGAGATAGTTATTCTGCATGTTCTTAATATTTGTGACACTGACACTTAAATATTACAGAGCACTTATTTTATAGAATGCTCTTTAGTTTGGACTTTGTCTTTTTTTGTGAATAGACTCAGGTTATTCATCTTTAGCAGAAACAACACAGAGGTGCTATTTTATTCTCATTGCAACCTATCTGATGGTACGTGATCTTGATTTATCTGATCACTATCGTTAAATTTAAAAACTTAAAGTGACGTCTGCCAAGTTTCGTTTTCTAATATTACAATTTTTCCCTCTGCAATTAATACATAAATTATTTAAATGTGTGTGAGAGGGTGTAATTTGACTCTGTATATATTCCATTCCTTTTCGAATTTCAGTGTATATGTTTACTTGCTCATATCATCATGAAGTCATGATTTTGCATTTCATTTAGTAGATTATAATCTGTTCCTACCTGTATCAATTTCTGAGGGCTGCTGAACAAAGTACTTAAAACTAGGTGGTTTAAAACAAGAGAAATTTATTTTATCATAATTTTGGAAGTTAGAAGTCCAAAATCAAGTTGGAAGTAGAGTCATGATTATTCTACAGGTAAAGGAAAATCTTTCTTGCTTTAAAAAAAAAAAATTCAGTTTTTATTTTAGCTTCAGGGGGTATTTGGGCAGGTTCGTTACAAGGGAATATTACATGATGCTGAGGTTTGGGCTTCTGTTGATCCTGTCACCCAAATAGTGAACAGAGTACCTTACAGAAAGTTTTTCATCCCTTTCCCCACTCCTTTCTTCCCTCCTATTTGAGTCTCCAGTGTCTCTGTACCCTGTCTTATGTCCATGTGTACTCAAGGTTTAGCTCCCACTTACAGGTGAAAACATGTAGTATTTGGTTTTCGTTTCTGCATTCGCTTAGGGTGATGGCCTCCAACTGCATCCATGTTGCTGCAAAGTAGATGATTTTATTCTTCCTTATGTCTATGGAGTACTCCATGGTGTACATAAACCACATTTTCTTTATTCAGTCCACCATTGATGGGGACCTGGGTTGATTTCATGTCTTCACTCTTGTGATTAGCACAACAATGAACACACAAGTGCATATGTCTTTTTGATAGAAGAATTTATTTTCTTTTGGGTCTATACACAGTAATGAGATTCCTGGGTCAAATGGTAGTTCTAATTTTAATTCTTTGAGAAATCTCCATTCTGTTTTCCGTAAAGGTTATACTAATTTACATCCCACCAACAGTGTATAAGCATTCCTTTTTCTCTGCAGCCTTGCCAGCGTCTGTTATTTTTTGACTTTTTAACCGTAGCAACTGTGACTAGTATGAGATGGTATCAAAATGTAGCTTTCATTTGCATCTCTCTGATGATTAGTGATGTTGAGCATTATTTTATGGTTCTTGGCCACCTTCTCAGTTATTCCTTCCTTCTGGTTGCTCTTAACAACCCTTGGTCTTCCTTGGCTTGTAACTACACTATTTCAATCTCTGCTTCATCATTATATGCTTTTCTTCATTGTGTTTATCTCTTTGTGTTAACTTCTCTTCTTATAAGGACTCCATTAATCAAATTTAAGGTGTATCTTAATCTTGTTGACCTCAACTCAACCTAACTAGCTACAACAGCAAAGACCTTATTTCCAAATAAGTTTACATTTTGAGGTTCCAGGAGGACATACATTTTGGAAGGGGGATGTTATTCAACCCACCACACTATTATAATTTATTTTGATGTTCAGATGTCCTAGATTTTGGCCAGTAGGGGCCTGTCAAGCTGGATTTTGCACTCTATGATATGTTCCTATTACATTTTGAGCACTTTCTTACTTTTTAGTATAAGATAAACCAGTGTGGTCATTTGCTGCTCTTATTGTCCTGGTTCTAGAATCTATAATTTCTTCGAGTATATCTGGTTCCTGTTTGTAGATCTTGGTATTTAGAAACTGAGATCTGATACTGGACATATTCATTGCAGTTGAGTTTTGTTTGTTTCTTTTTTTTCTTATTCACTTCTTGCTTCAATGTACTGTGGTCACAGAACCTGTTCTAAATGGTATTGTTTATTAGAAATTTATTTTATGGAGTTCATCAATTTATATAAATAATTCATGTGCAATTGAAAAGAATAGATATGTTTAGCTATTGGGGGCAGAGTTATCTATAAGCCTATTAGATGAGGTAAATTAATTCTTTAAATTTACTGCATATTTCTTCTATGATTTAATTATCAATAATTTAAAAGTATTCTGTTTGCATTTCTCATATAATAAAGGCTCGTCAATTTTTTCTTCGAATTTTCTCAAATTTTACTTTATTTTATCGTTATTCATTACTTCTTCTATCCCCATTAATGTTTTATATTTTAAAGTTTATTTTATTTGAATGTACCAGATTTCTTTGGGGTAATATTTATTATATATTCCTTATTTCAGACTCGATTTTTATTTATTTTGTATTTCCTATTTATATTTTATAAATAACAAACAAATAGCTAAATTTCTTATAAGCTAATTTAGTAATATCTGTCTCTTTTTTTTTT
>NW_012101336.1:359503-388133 GCF_000951045.1 Mandrillus leucophaeus
TCAAAAAACACATATAAGAACACATTTTATGATTTGCATATGTTTTTACTGTTTTATTATATCACTTCTTCTTTTTTTTTTTTTTTTTTTTTTTTGAGACAGAGTCTCCTTGCTGTTGCCCAGGCTGGAGTGCAGTGGCACTATCTTGACTCACTGCAACCTCCATCTCCTGAGTTCAATTAATTCTCCTGTATCAGGCTCCTGAGTAGCATGCATCACCATGCCAGGCTAATTGTTGTACTTTTTGTTGAAATGGGATTTCACTGTGTTGGCCATGTAGGTCTCAAATTCCTAACCTCAAGTGAGCCAGCCACCTCGGCTTCCCAAAGTGCTGAGATTACAGGTGTGAGTCACTGCACCCGGCCACCATCACTTCTTGTGTCTTAAACCAGTTGCTGGGGTAAATTCTTTAGGTTTCATAATCTATAGATATTTTTTACAGGGAGAGACTAACGTTTTTGTCTTCTTACTCCATTGTTGCATTCAAAAAGTCCACTATCATTCTAATTGTTGTTTTGCTGTATTTAACTTCTTCTTTCTCTCTGGCTATTTTAAAGTAGTTGCTTTGTCTTTGGTGTTCCACATGATTTATAAGTGAGTATATATTATTTGTATTATTCTTGTATACAGTGTGCATCCTTGATCTGTAGATTCACATATTAAACAAGTTCTTAAAAAACTATTATTTCTTAAACACTGCCTCTCCTTCATTCTCTCTATTCTCTCTTGAAGACTTATAGTCAAGGTATTCCTTATAATGTTCTTTTAAATATTTTCCAATTCATTTCTTTCAGACGATGTTCTTTAGCTGTTTCTTCCAGTTCATTATTTTCCTCTTCAAGACTGCTTATATAACACTTAATTCCTAGTAATACCTCCTTATCACTTAGCAACTATGTATTTTATATATTTGAATATTTTATGCATTCAGTTATAAAATCTGTATCTCATAATTCCAAAATATGCACTTTGTAGCGAGGAGCTGGGACTGTTGGTTGTTTTGGCTGACTGGCATAAATAATAAATAAATTATTTCTAGGCATAATTATTACCAGCATAAATCTTATGTTTATCGACTTTATGATTTTCAGCTTATTGTTTTATCACAACCTGTGGGTAGCCTGTGGACCCAAATTGGAAAAGTTTTCCTCCACAACAAATGTACTTTGGCGTTTGCTAGTAACAATTTCACAATCTCAGATCACTTCAGTTCCCCTTAGGAGTATCAGCTCATTATTGGCCTTTCCAGCTTTGTTTCCTCTGTGAATTGCACAGGGCTGAGTGTCCTGTTAGTCAGGATATTGTCAACATCTGCAATTGAGGTAATGCTACTTCTCGTTGACTGCAATGATGGTTGTAGTTTCCTGCCAATTATTTGCTTCCATCTCAAAGTGTGTGTGAGTGTGAGTGTGAGTGTGTTTGTGTGTGTGTGTGAAAAGAGGTCAGTCTATGGGAAATTCTCCTTTTCACACTAATGATGCCTCAAAATGTTTGGGCAAAATTTCCTGCAAAAATAAGCCTCATTAATCTATTTTTTTAAAAAAATGCATGAAAACTAAATTTGAGTTGATTGAATATTTATTGTGTGTAGATTCAAAGTAAATAAGATAACAGGTGGTGTGTGCTTATGACAAAACGTGTGAAGACTGTCCATGAAGAATGGCACATTGGTAAATAGTGCTCTAGTTCATGCTAATTTCTCCCTCCTTGAGCACCTATTACAGATAACATGTGTCCTATTTATTCTGGTAATTAGTCAATTTTATCCTTACTCCTTTATTTAAATTGTCCATTGTTATTTTTTTGTTATATACAAGTGCATTTCAGGGATAGTGATTTAGAATACATTTAAATGTCCTAGGTCTTATTATAATTCATTTCATGAATAGTATAAATAATTATTCAGTTGAATACATCATGAATATTTTTCTGACAAATATGTCTTTCTACTAGAGTTTGCAGTTATAGGCACGTGTAATCATCTCTGTTTCCCCTAAAACTTCCACACTAAAATGGATATTTGAGGTGGAATAGCAATTAAATTCATTTTGCATTTACTAATGACATATGTTGCATTCCTTATGACTAGCTTGTTGATAACATAAATATTCCTTTGTTTTCTGAATGAATAATCTTTTACAGCCTAGAAACTGGATGCTGTCCCCGGCATGACTGTATCATGCATTGCTGGCAAACAATAAGCACTACCTCATAAAAATCTCATCATTTTGATCTATGCCTTTTATCTCTATACTAATTGTATAATGCAATATATTGATCTATCTTCTTAAGAATAACATGCAGACGTCAACTGAGGAATAATCTAATGTTTAGAACTAGCACTCCTATTGTCTGAAGTCTGTAATGTTTTGTTTTGTATCACGTATTTCATGGTTTATAATACTCTAAATCCTGAAATTGTCCTAGAATAATCCATGTGAAATATTTAAAAATACATTTACATTGTAAATTATTTCATTTTCGTTCTGAAGAGACTAAATTTCTAATTTTTAAAGGTAGTTTATCAGTTCACTTAAATCTAATCTAAAGAGAAGCATTAATTTTATCTTCCAGATTTAAACACAAATTTTTAAACCCATTATTACTTATGCACAGTGTAAAACTTTTTCTCATCTAAATATCATGTTAATCAAATTTATTGTGCTAATAGGCACAAATATGGTGGTTGTCAATAATATGATTACTCAATATGTAGATATCTAAGGGTCTATTTAAAATGTAAGATTTTTTTCATAGATGAGTTTTCATTGTACGTATTTTTAGAGCCTTTTTAGAATAAACTTGAAGCTATTAGAAAGTCGCCAATATATCTCCAGATTTTGTATAGTAAATTTTTGAAAATCTTTTAAACCATATTTCTTATGACAGTAGTTTTCTGAAAATGATGTAGTTTATTTTCATAATCTAAAAGAAAATTCAGGGAGCATTTTCCATTTTTTTTTAGTCCTAGTTAGACATACTTAATGCAAAAATATTCTACTTAACCGTCACAGATGGGATCAGCATCTTTAAGGGCTGTGCAGTAGTTTGGAAAGAAATTGTAAAACAAAACATGATCCAAAAACCATGTGATTCTTGTGCTTGTTAATTTATCAATATTAACGGAGAAAAAGTTTTGTGTGAACTACTTTCCTGAATTTTATGTTTTTCCATTTTCCATTACATACTTCTAGTAATTATTCTTCTGTAGCCTAATATGAAATTAATAGAATTAAAACAATAATTTAAAAAATTTAAGCATTTGTTCATCTATTATTTCTGTTCCAGACATTTGGTAAATTGTTATGTTTCAGGACCTCTGTTAAATTCATAAGTAAATGAGTACTCAATGCTTACTGCAAATGAAAAGAGAAAGTTTGCTAATTATTTTTATAATGTCAATCAAATTAATAAATTTGTTAATATTTAATAATAACTATGAAGAATATTATCTTTTACAGATTATAGCCAGTTTAAAAATATGTTTGTGGCAACAGTGCAAATGATACACAATAGTTAGGTAGAATATTTGTTTCATGAATATTTATGTAAGTACTTACAACTATGCAAATGCTAATGTTGAAATGGAATCCAAAAAGGTAAATGAGAAGAAGAAACAGTAACATCAGCATAGTCAAATTTATGTATATGTATCAGTTGCACTGTATCTTTTGTGGCATAAAAGAAGTGGGGTTTCAGTCATACAAATGAATGAGTAAATGTCAAACTAGAAAGGCAAAATCTTTTATCTGAGTGAATTGCACAGTGTATGAATTGCTTGATTGTAAAGATAAGCTTCCAATTTTTAAGAATGAGATATTTAAATTTTAATAATTTCCAAACTACTCCAGAAATTATGCTTCTTTTGTGTGACATATAACAGAACATTCTTGAGCAGATGAAGATGAAGATGTTGTTTTAGTCTTCTAAGAAGTAAGTTAACATAAAAGAAATAAAGCCATTTTTAGCCACAGCATTCAGCGAAAGTCTTGGATCTGTTTGGTAAGTTTAAGATGATGATGTTGAAAACATTTAGAGCATTTTCCTACTGTCTTACAACAAGCTATTTTGGAGCTATCTAGGCATCGAAAAGACTTCCAAAGAGCCTTTAGAGTTTTAGAATTTCCTATTCTGTTCTGTTCTATTCTATTCTATTCTATTCTATTCTATTCTATTCTATTCTATTCTATTCTTTTATTATATTCTATTCACAAACCACTTTATAAAATTTTCCATAATCTAGATTTGGCAATTTGTATTATATTATGTACGTGAGCCTTAGTTTGATGAACTGCTGCCAATTTCTACCAGCTCACATACAAGATGACCCTTACTGCATTTCATGCTGCTTCTACTTCTGTTTTTTGTTTTTTTTTTTTTTATTACTATACTTTAAGTTGTGGGATACATGTGCAGAGCATGCTGGCTTGTTACATAAGTATACACATGCCATGGTTGTTTGCTGCACCCATCAACCTGTCATCTATATTTGGTATTTCTCCTAATGCTATCCCTCCCCTAGTCCCCCACCCCCTGACAGGCCCCGGTGTGTGATGTTCCCTCCCTGTGTCCATGTGTTCTCATTGTTCAGTTCCCACTCATGAGTGAGAACATGCAGTGTTTGGTTTTCTGTTCTTGTGTTAGTTTGCCGAGAGACATGGTTTCCAACTTCATCCGTGTCCCTGAAAAGGACATTAATTCTACTTCTTCATTAAGCTTTAGTTACCAGCCCAGTGCTTTGTTACCAGTCTTGAGTTTCTGTAAGTAGTAGTAATATATATGTATACGTGTGTGTGTGTGTGTGTGTGTGTGTGTGTTTAAAATATTTATATATTATATATAAGTTTAAAATATGTATATATTATATATTTTTAAAATATAGACATATTTTATTTGTCTACTATAAGTATAAAAAGGTGTGTGTGTATATATACACATATATATATACACCATATATATGAATATAACTACTCATAAGTGCAAGGGAAAAGAGCATTCTACAGTTATTGATCAAGAGTTCCCCCAATTAGAAAAGGATTTTTATTATTTCAGTTTCATTAAGTTATACTGAAACATCTATTTTAAACATTGATCTAATTTATTCTTATTTTCAAAGACAAATTTGCTTTTTCAAGGAAAGCAACAAATGTAGCCACCATTTATCTGAGATTTGTTATTAATGCGTGATTTCATCCTTATTCTTTAAATATTCGTTCATTTGTGAAAGTGAATTACTGCTCAGTTTTTCTCACCTATTTAAAAATTAATTTTCATTTAACTATTTTATTCATTTTTAACTATAAACTTTGTGTTGTGTCTTTAACTCATTTTTTCCTTTGCAGAGGAGGAAAACCTTAAAAGAATAAAAAGAACTTCCTTACTTCATGTGGCTTTTTAACATTTCTTCTCTAATAAGGATGATTCATATCAGTCATTTTTTTGAGAAAGAACATTGCATGGTTAGAGAACAGATGGTATAGTTAGTAACCAAGATTAAGGACTTTATTCACAAAGCATTTGTGGATCATTTCTGCATTTGTTTGACTTTCTGGCATGTTGCCCTCAATTTGCTGAGCAGTAGTTTTGATGTAGTAGAAAGTGCTGTTTGCCATTATAATTTGTTGATATTCACATTAAAAAAAATTGAGTCTATGAGCTGGGAAAAAAATAAAATAGAAAAAACCACAATTTAATAAGAAAAACTAAAAATCTAGACATCTAAAAAATATGAAGCTCTTAACTTTACAAAAGCAACATATTACTACAGAGGAGCTTACATTAATACTTAAAAATGCTTTCCTTTATTCTTAATTGGTGAGGATACAGATGACAGGTTTTTTTATCTGTGACATATATATGCATACAGGCGCGCGCACACACACATACACACACACAAAAGTCACCCTATCCGCTACAGCTAACTCTTTAAAAATTGTCTTATCTTACTCAAGGTATTACATATAATTTCAAAACTCTCTAAACAGAGAGTTTCAAGGAAATGAAAGAGATGAGATGAGTACTGGGGAAGAGAGTAAGATACAAATGGAAACTGAAAGTATCAATACAAACCTCACTTGATTAAATGATCTATGCCAAGACCACAACATATTTTGTGGATTTGTGTATATAATATTTTCAGCTTCTTCTTAACATTGATATTACATATTTGACATCCAGAGGAATTAACTTTGTATGTTAACCAAGTTCCTCATAGCTTCTAGCAATACAATCAAACACTAAATCTTTACTAAATAATTTAACTTAAATTTCATAATTACAAATATTCTTTTTCCAAAACAATAATTGTTGCTTTATTTTTAGTGCACATATTAACACATTGCTTTCAAAATACAAACAAGATAGATACAAACAGAAAAATCTGGTATGAAAAGAGTCAATCTCCTGTCCTACCAACCCCCATCTCCATTCACTCCTTAAAGTTTAATTATTTTAAAAGCCTCTATTTCAACTTGGTGTGTGGCTTACTTTCATAACTCTAATTCATATACTAATAAATCAATTTTGCTTTATCAGTTAAAGTAAGATAACATTGATAACTTAATCTAAAAAATGACATTTTGCTGCCTTATTTAACTCCCATTCAGCTCTCTTTCTTTCTTCCTTCCATTTTTATATTTATATTGCTATTTTAATACATTCAATTTTAAAATTTCATATTCCACATCTTCAGTCACATCATGACTCATCATGAAACTTGAGGGTACGAGATATATTCTTTTTCCATCCTTTCTCTCCCTTTCTACATCACAGTCTCTGTCAATGTTTTCTCATGTTTTCATTTTCAGAGATAAAAATATTTGTACTGCATTTTATATCTTAATAGAGCCTCAGTTGAGCATATAAGGCTAAATTTAAATAATTTTTAAATTACTATGCAAAAAGTACTCTGTGAGGCACTGCCTTAATCTTCATTTTTAGCTGTTTGTAATGAAGCTAGGAGATAGCCCTCAGCTATCAGATTTCTTTTGGAATTACTTCAACTGAGGAAAACTGCCTTGCTTTTCCAGGACAGTCCTAAACCAGGGACTGAAAGAAATGCTGTAGTAAAATGCTTCATTATCTTATCCCAATTTGGGACAGCTCTGTGGGACAGAGTTCAGAGCTACCCATCTGCTTCCTATGAAACACAACCTGCTATGACACACAACCTGCTATGACACTTGGTACCAGAAGCGATTGGAGAAAGCAAGTACTCAGATTGGATTTTGGCACTGTTCCTAACACCTCTTCGGCATGAGAACCAGATAACTAGTGGTAGCAAGGGCACAGATATCTTGTCACAAAAAGGCAATTGTTAAAATTTTCACTCAGAGTGAACTAAAGAGGCACATCTAAAGGAAAAGGATACACTAAACTGTGCAATGTATCAAGATTTTCAGAATTACGTGGCAGGGGAGAAATGTAACTGTAAGGGCAGTAGAATTGTAGAGCTATTGTTAAGATCACTTGGTGTTCAAGGAAAGGACAACAAAAAGATGAGAGAGAATAGTAAATTGTTTATTTAAAGCTAATTGTGAAAGCCACAGGGCCTCACTTGTCTCATATAAAGATGTTCTCATCTGCATGTAGCAGGCAGATAAAAGATAAGATCAAGACTAGGAATTTATTGTAAGAGTAACCAAATTTCAAACAAACTTAAAAGTCCAACCAAAGAAAATCTGGTATGCCAAAATCAGATCACTACTAGAATAGAATCTTGAATCATGATGTAAAAATAGGTTGATGCACCCAAATCTTGAAGCTCTTGATTCCTCTGAACCACCTGTCCATTAATCTACTCTCCATTAATGACAGCACTTCATCTCCCTCTACCCGTACTTCCATACACATCTTGTTTATATAAAAAGAAGATAACTCTTTTCTGAAAGACAATAGGCCCGCACTCATAATGTGCCTCTACCTTCCCTTCCTCCTGGACATTAGGCTATTAACTATAATTAAGTCATAACAGAATCCTGGCAGAAGCATGGTGAGCCTGATGGAAGAAAAGGAACTATAACATGAAGAAACTGCAAGACCTAGCCAACATGTCCTGTTAGGGTCCTGGAGAGTGCACATATTTTTGGCTTCTGAGACTCTTGTAATACAGGGACTGAAGCATACATTTGGATATATTATGATTTATTAACGTGGCAGAACTCTTCCAGGATACAGGATTTAACATACTGAGAATAACACTGAGAGACAGTATGAACATGATTCTGGGGAGGCTTCTAAATGTGTAAAGAAATCCATTCACCCCTTTAAGTGAAGTGAAATGCCAGAATTACAAAAATAAATGTTGGAAGAAGGAATTAAAATGCTCAGAGAAGTTGGCATATGAGATTGGATACAATCTGTAAGACTAGAAAACGCTTAGGTGAATACATTCCCATGAATGGCATGGAAAACACATCATTTCCCAAAGCAATGAGAACTGTGCTGATAAGAGGGGCACCATCATTACTAAAAAGTCAGTGGTAGCTACTCTGAAACCTGAAGCTAACGGTAGGAGACCCTGTTGCACAATTGGGCTCACTAACAGCACTGGGGGTAATAGGAGCTGCAACAATAAATGCCAGATTGAAATCAAATCCTCAAAAGCTATGTGTACAAAGTCTTTGATTTCAAAACTTTGGTATGGCAATTTGGAGAAACAGTCAAATTCGTCTGACACAAAATAATGGACCAAAACATATATAGGAACAAAATAGGATGATAACAATTATGAGCATATCTCGAGTTGTACCATTAAAGAATTCAAAGGAGCAAGTTGCAGTGGCTCACGCCTGTAATCCCAACACTTTGGGTGGTCGAGGGGCGTGGATCATGAAGTCAGGAGATTGAGACCAGCCTGGTCAACATGGTGAAACCCCATCTCTACTAAAAGTACAAAAATTAGCCAGGTGTAGTGGCGCGCGCCTGTAATCCCAGCTCCTTGGAAGTCAGGAGAATCGCATGAACCCAGGAAGCAGAGGTTGCATTGGGCTGAGATCGCGCCACTGTATTCCAGCGTAGGTGACAGAGTAGGACCCTGTATCAATAAATAAATAAATAAATAAATAAGAATTCAAAGGAGATCATGAGGCTGAGAGAGTTGTTCCAATAAAAACTCCCTAATTCTGTCTCAGTTTCCGAACTAGAGCCCATTTTCATACACAGAACTCAATGCTTGAAAAAAAACGTCTGATCCCATAAAGGAAGATTGTACTGACAAGGCAAGTCTACTCAACAATGAGTCTCTTAATACATGTTAAAAATTACATAAATATGTGTATTCAGGTATCTCAAGCAAAAAGGAGGTACTCAAATATTTTAAGGACTATTGGACATCGAGTCAAGGTTGTCATTTATGTCTGGAGATTAGAAGGGCCACTATGGCTCTAGGCTATATGTGGGGCCAAATATAAATAGTTTTGGGCTGAATCTAGCTCACAGTGAGTGAGTTCATGGGATTTATGAACATATAAAGTGCTCATTGTGCAGCCAGTGAATTTCTCATTGCAGTAGACATACATGTTGGTAGGCACAAAGCCCAGATCTGTATACAGCAGAGTAAGAAATATTATAGTGAACAAAGCCAAGTAGGAGCCTCCAATTCCTTACCTTTTTCCATCTCCAAAACAGCAAATCAAAACACGAGGCCTGTACTCTGATAATGTAGTTTGCTTGTGCCTTCTGTCATTCCATATCGTGGCGTTTGTTATTACAGGCATTGTTTCATAGCATACAATGGGGAAAATGGCAGAAATTGGTGACACATTTAAAGACTTAAAAATGCAAGTTGGTAGTCATCCCTATCACATTTCAATTTAATTTATCTATCTGGTTCCTGAAAAAAAAAAAACACAAACAAACAAAAACAAAAGCAAAAACAAAAACAAAAAAAAACTAAAAAACAAAAAACACAGATGGATTCTGGATAATGACAGTGAACTATCTTAATTAGCCAAGCTGTAATCACAGGTACTGTGGCAGATATGGTGTTTTTGCAGGTGCAGATTTGCATTTTCAGGGGCAGAGTGTGGAGCTATTTAGTTAGCAAATGAGTTATTTTACATTCACATTAGAAAAGTGGATTGTATTTATTTTCAACAAACAAACATGCAAACAAGTAGTTGTTCTCTAGGGCTATGTTAATTTTTTCACCTTCGCTTGTAATATGGTTCAAAGAGATCTGGACCTGTTTGACATTTTGTAGAATTTCATACTAATCCATTCTACTGATGTTGTCATAATTAGTGGAGCAAGAAAAGGCTAGCCCATTGAAGACCTTGGTAAGGCATGTGAAATCCAGATTGTGGAAGGTAAACTGTAGAAAATGAAAAGACTACATTAGTAAAACTTTTTATGTTTGTGTGCCTATGGTCTGGGACATACTGGTCATCCCCTCCATAATAAAGAAAAATATATTGCATTTATTGAATATCCCAACACCAATAAGGGACAATAATGCCTAGTAGTCCTCTTCTGCATGTTCTACTCCTAGGAATATTGCTCTGACTCCTGCACATGGTGACAGAAAAATCTCCTAGCTTTAAATGAAGTCCAGACTAAGAAAGGGATGGGTAGAATGTTCAGGTTGTGATGCAAGCAGCCCTGCTGCTTGGAACATACAATCAGTTGACTCTATGCCACAGAATGTTAGAGGTATAATACTATATTATAGAGGTAGAGGTGGTAAAATACACTCTTTAGAATTTATGAAGTGCCCCAATGGGAAAATTAGAACCCTGAACCATGTATTTATCCAACAGTTTAAAGAAATACATGCTTTTTAGGAAAATACCTCTTGACTTGACATTGGGCACCTGTAGAGATGGAACACCTCATAACTGACCACGTGTCCGGAATAGACAGTCATAAATTGGGTTCTACAAAATTCAACAAGTCAAAGACAAACCCAGAAATAACCAATTTTATGATGGAGATAGGATAACCAGGATTGAGTACAAGTGGGAACTGAAGGCACAAGCAAGCTACATCATCAGATAATACAGGTCTCATGTCATCCACCACTATTGCACAGCTCAGTTCAGACATATGGTAGTAAGAATTCCTGACTGATTGGCTGATACTTTGATGCAAGCAAAAACAGATTAATTACCACAGTAGAATTCCACTCAATGAAGATCTTGAAAGAAAATAGTGAGAAAAAAAAGTTCTTCATGGTCAGAGCATCAGCTTGTATACCTATTCATACACTTTGAATGAAAAGAGGAGTGGAACATAGTTCAAATATACACTCATGAGAAGTTGTTCATGGCCTGGCTGTCAAGAACATGAAAACAGAAAGATGGGAAGGTTGGTGTGATAGGCAGAACAATAGACTTTCAGAGGTCCACATCCTAGTCCTTGGAAACTGTAGCTGTGTTAGCTTACATGACTAAGGATAATTTACAGATATGATTAAAGTTAACAGCCTTGCAATGGGGAGATTATCCCGGTCTATCCCAGTGGATACCATCTAAACATATGAGTCTGTATAAGTGGAGACTCTTTCCCAGCTGTGTTCAGAGAACTAAAGAAATAACAGCATGAGAACAATTTGGACCAAAATTGACTTTTTAAAAATTATATTTTAAGTTCTAGGGTACATGTGCACAATGTGCAGGTTTGTTACATAAGTATACATGTGCCATGTTAATGTGTTGCACCCATTAACTCGTCATTTACATTAGGTATATCTCCTAATGCTATCCCTCCCTCCTCCCCACACCCCACAACAGGCCCCGGTGTATGATGTTCTCCACCCTGTGTCCAAGTGTTCTCATTGTTCAGTTCCCACCTATGAGTGAGAACATGCAGTGTTGCGTTTTCTGTCCTTGCAATAGTTTGCTCAGAATGATGGTTTCCAGGTTCATCCATGTCCCTACAAAAGACATGAACTCATTCTTTGTTATGGCTGGCTGCATAGAATACCATGGTGCATACATGCCACATTTTCTTAATCCAGTCTATCATTGATGGACATTTGGGTTGGTTCCAAGTCTTTGTTACTGTCAATAGTGCCGTAATAAACCTAAGTGTGCATGTGTCTTTATAGCAGCATGATTTACAATCCTTTGGGTATACACCTAGTAATGGGGTGCCTGGGTCAAATGATATTTCTAGTTTTAGATCCTTGAGGAATTGCCACCCTGTCTTCCACAATGGTGGAACTAGTTTACAGTTCCACCAACTGTTCCTATTTCTCCACATCCTCTCCAGCACCTGTTGTTTCCTGACTTTTTAAAATGATCATCATTCTAACTAGTGTAAGATGGTATCTCATTATGGTTTTGATTTGCATTTCTCTGATGGCCAGTGATGATGAGCATTTTTTCATGTGTCTGTTGGCTGCATAAATGTCTTATTTTGAGTGAAGATGAAATGAGGAGCCATGAGCTAAGGAAAGTGGGTAGTCTGTAAAAGCTGTTAAAAACTGACAGCCTTCTATGTCACCCGATATATGAGCTGGATAATTATTTCTAGGGGTGGAACATATCTTTCAGAAATTGAAAAGACATATGGACACTGTGCCTCCGTCTTGGTGGTATGGAATGTAAAATGGACAATTTGTCTGTTATTTTGAAGGTGATATCCTAACATGTCTCTCATTACTGGACCTCTAAAATCTTTACTGAATTGGCAGATCCTTGAATCTTTTGAAAGATTTATCTTAACACGCATTGGAAGATATTTCTCTTCACAGGGCCTCCATCATGCTAGCCACTTATTGTTCATACTGGCCAATTAGAGCAACAACATTGATGTACATATTCTCTACACAGAAATTCAGTTCATAACAAGTACTTTTCTATTCATAAGGTAGATGCTTCAAAACGTAAGCATGGGTCTTTCGTAAATAAATATCAGTAGCTTGAATAACAATATTCATATACTCTGTCAAATGTATTTTTAGATATTTTACCTAATTTAAAAAATTTTAAAATAGTCTACTGCATTATGGCACAGGAGTTGATAGATTTGTAAATATTTCAATGAGGTTTTCAACTGCAATTTTGAAATAGTATCACTAGGTTTTATAGTTACAAAGTTTTTAAGTGTTTCTATATCCTTGGGAATAAACCATTTATATCTATTACTGGGGTTCCACCAGATAATAAGAGGAAGACAGATATTCTTAAAACTTCTTTTTGTTTTTTCAATTTATTGAAGAATATATTGAATATATTCATCAAACCCACCAACAATGGAAGTCAATTTATATGCACTTTGGTACTAGATGGGATCTTACCTTTTTCTTCTAGATAATGTATGATAAATATTTTAAATACTTTGAACTCTATAAACATATGCGTTTTTATTGGTTTTGTGCTTGTTCCATGTGGTTATTTTGTTTTATATTTATTTTGTGTGGTTATCTAGTTTATCTTTACCTCTTTCCCTGTCTTTTCTGGAATAGATATTTTTAAAAATTTTGGGTTCCTATTTGATTCCTTTATTGTCTTCTAAGCTATACCTCTTCTTGCACTTACAATCACTTTTATTTTGCTCTAAGGATTAAAATAGCACCATGAACTTATCAGAGTCTACTTATTGTTAGTATTTTCCCTATTGCTGTTACATATTTCCAATGTAAAGATATTATAAGCTTAAATAAAATTTGCCTTTAACAGTGTGTTGTTTTCTGCATTCCCTCCTTTAGAGTCAATGATTCATTTAACATCATTTTCCTTTAATTGTACAATTTTCTTTATGATTTTTTTTTAGTAAATTTAGCTGATATCACATTATCTGATTTTATGCCTTACTTTTCACTAGGTGCTATAGGCTGAATGTTTGTCTTGCTCCAGATTCATATGTTGAAGCCTAATGCCTAATTTCATGGTATTTGGAAGTAAAGCATTTGGGAGGTAATTAAGTCATGAAAGTGAAGCCCTCATAAATGGGATTAGTGCTCTTTTAAGACAGGACATAGGCGCATCCTCTCTCTCTCCCTTTACTCACTGCTTTTTGGGGGCACAAGATTGACCATCCAGAAGTGACCTCATTTGATACAGGATTTCCTAGTACCTTGTTCTTGGACTTCACAATCTCTAGAACTGTGAAAATAAATATCTGTTGTTTAAGTCACCAAGTCCATGACATTCTGTTATGGCAGCCTAAACTGACTAGGATGCTGGATTGATAATTTTGTTTTACCGTTAGATGTTGCATTATTTTCTGGCTTTTATTATCTTTGAGGAGAAACCAGGCCTAATTCATATTAGTATTCATGTTGTGACTTCATTTAACAATTTTTACTTTAATATTTTTGATTTTCTATAGTTTGATTAGGATTTGTCTTTGAATTGTGCTGAGCTTTTGGATTTCTACATTTATTTTATTCATCAGATTTGAAAGATTTAAGGCTCTTTTTTCTCAGTTTTTGTTTGTTTGTTTTGTTTTGTATTTTTTTTTTTTTTCTTTCTCTAGCTCTTCTATCTCCTCTCTTTTTTTGGACCCCAAATCCATTCGTGGTAGACCACTCAACATTATCTTATATGTCACTATGTCAATTTTATTTATTTTTTCTTCTTTATATAAGATAACTTTTATTAATCTTTTTCCACATGCACTAAAACTTTCTTCTGCTATTTTCAATGTGCAGTTTAACCATTCTGATAAACTAAATTCATTTCAGATATTGGAATTTTCAATTATGAGATACTTATTTAGTATTATATTTTGTTTTTCACTTCATAATTGAGATTTACTGTTTGTTCACTTATTATGATAGTCATTTCCTATATATTCTTCCCCATATTTTTACTAGTTTATTTAATGTTTCTGATTGTTAAGTCTCACATTACCAGGTCTTATTCTATTACTTGTTTTTCTTTTCTCCCCCAAATATGGCTCACATTTTCCTGTTTCTTCTTACATGTAGTAATTTTGGATTATATACTGAACAATGTAGATAATGCAATCCAGAGGCTTTCAGTTAGGTTTTCGTTCTCTGAAGTACGTTGGTTGCTTTTTTTTTAAGCAAACAATTAAGTTATTTGTTGATACTTCTGAAATCATGAAGGCTTGGTTTTGTATTTTGATAGACTCCAGCTATGTAAAGACTGAGGTTTTTACCAGCACTCTAACTTGACTTGATTAATACTCTCTTTCTTCGAACTGTTGACCTCAACTGACCCTCCCATCTCAGCCTCCCAAAGTGCTGGAATTGCAGGTGTGATCCACTGTGCCCATCTATTCATCAAATGGTGCTGGGGTAACTGGCTAGCCATATACAGAAGAATAAAAGTAGACTGTTACCTTTCACTATAAACAAAAATTAACCCAAGATAGATTAGAGACTTAAATGTAAGTCCTCCAACTATAGAAAACCTATGAAATGCCCTTCTCAACATTGGCCTTGACAAAGAGTTTACGCCCACGTCCCCAAAACAATCACAATAAAAATAAAAATTCACAAGTGAGACATAATTATACAAAAGAGCTTCTATGCAACAAAAAAAGCTATCAACATATTAAACAGACAGCCTATAAAATGGGAGATAATATTCACAAACTATGCATCCAACAAAGGTCAAATATCTAGAATCTATAAGAAATTTAAACAAATCAACAAGCAAAAACAAATAACTCCATTAAACGTGATGAAAAGACAAGAACAGACACTTCTCAAAATAAGACATATAAGCAACCAACAAACATATGAAAACAATGCTTATCAACAGTAATCATCAGAGAAATGCAAATCAAAACCACAATAAATACTATCTCACACCAGACAGAATGGATATTATTAAAAAGTCAAAAAATAACAGATGCTCGCAAGGCTGCTGAGAAAGGGAATGTTTATACACTGTTGGTGAGAATGTAAATTAGTTCAGCCACTGTGGAAAGCACTTTGGAGATTTCTCCAAGACCTCAAACAAAGCTACCATTTGATCCATCAATATCATTGCCGGACATATACTCAAAGAAATATAGATCGTCATACCCAAAAGTCACATACACTTGGATGTTCATCATTGTGCTATTTACAATAACAAAGACGTGGAATTAACCCAGATGGTCCTCAATGATGTATTGCATGAATAAAATATGTGGCATATATACACCATGAAATCCTTCACAGCCATAAAAAGAATGCAATCATGTTCTTTGCAAAAAGGATGGATCTGGAGGCTGTAATCGTAAGTGAATTAATCCAGGAACAAAAGACCAAATACTGAACGTTTGAACTTATAAGTGAGAGCTAAGCATTGAGCACCTATGAACATAAATGGAAACAATAGACCCTATGGAATGCTAGAATGGGGAGGGTGAGAAAGGAGCCTGGTTTGAAAAACTACTATTGGACACTATGCTCACTACCCACATCCAACATGTCCATGTAACAATCTTACACATGTACCTCCTGTACCAAAAATAATAGCTGAAATTAAAAAAGGTAATAATAAATAGCAATAACAAGTCTCTCTCTTGCATTAAGCAAAAATTGAAATCTCTGCCCAGTTCTCTCAGCCATCCAGGTGTGTGCTTTTTTGTTTTGTTTTTTTGTTGTTGTTGTTGTTTTTTTTTTTGAGCTGCTTGGAGTCTTCCCATGCCTGAGTAGTTTGGGAGTCAGCCAATGATTCAAAGGGAATTTTGATGCAGATACTTCACCTGTTCTGGCAGCCACAAATTCAGCAATTCAGCCCTTCAGGCCAAAAATCGTTCTGCTTAAGTTCTATTTACATCACACCAAACAGACCAGTGAGTTCCCTCAATATAAAAAACATATGAGAACTGATTTTTTCCAGTATGCTTTTTTCAAGAGTCGAATTTTTTCAACTTCTGCCTGCTTTTGTTCACTCTCCAGAGATTTCAAATAGTAATTATGAATTTATTTTCAGATTTATTTATATTCATTTATTATATTTATAGCGTAGAACACCTGCACTTTTTAATTTGCATAAAAATTTTTATTAACACTTCACACACACATTTATAGTGATACAGTTTGGAAGTGTGTCCCTGCCCAAATCTCATGTTGAAATGTAATCCCCAATGTTGGAGGTGGGGCCTGGTCGGAAGTGACTGCATCATGAGGCAGATTTCTCAGAAATGTCTTAACGCCGTCCCGCTCGGTACTATCCTTGGGATTGGCAGTCAGTCCTCATATGATCTAATTGTTTAAAAGTGTGTAGCATCTCCCTCCTTGCTCTCTTGCGCCTCCTCTGGCCATGTGACGTGCCTGCTCCCCCTTCACCTTTCACCAGGATTGTAGTTTCCTGAGGCCTCCGCCGAAGCTGAGCAGATGCCAGCATCATGCTTCTTGTACAGCCTGCAGAACCATGAGAGATTAAACTTATTTTCTTTATAAATTACCTAGTCTCAGGTGTTTCTTTATATCAGTGTGAGAATGCACTAACACATTCAGAATGTCACATATTCCAGGCCCTAAGATAAACTAATATTTTGGTTCTTAGATAAGGCAGACACAGCAGCAGCTCCCAAGGAGCTTATATATAATGAGAAAGATCAATCTGTGAAAAGATAATTAAAATAGGGTAAACGTTATAAAGAGTGAGAAATGACATTAGACGTCAGTACCTAATATAATATGATAGATCAGAGGACTATGTTCTGAGCAGGTTAATTTCAAACTGAATGTAAGCTGTGACAAGTTAAAGTATATGTGGCAGGTGGATGTTTCTAAGAGGAGGAGGCAAAATGTGTGCAGATTTTATATGTAAAGTAGAATAAAAAGTTCAAATAAAAGTGAGAAAAAAGCATACTTTGGTTGTAATGATAAGACTGAGGTTGACAATGGAATGAAATAGACCTAAGGATAGAAAAAAAGAGAATATTTTTTTTTCTTCAGAGTTAAAATAATTGCTATCAGTTGACTCATTTACTACTCTATTAGCCATCCGTTAGTTATGGAAATATCATGAAACTGAATAAAATACTTGATCAAAAGATAACTTTAAGTCATCTGTCAGATGACAATGAGAAGATATAGCATTTTAAAATTCATGATATATATCAGATATTCTTCTAAGTGTATTGTGTGTATGTATATTAACTTGTTCAATCTGTGTGACCCTCTAAGGATGTAACATTATTATTCTAAGTTTGAAGTTAAAGAAACTGAGATGTTAAGTGATCAAGTTCATTGGCATAATTGAAAGGTTAAAATAAGAAAAAAAGATTTCAAAATTAAAATATTGTCAAATAACAGAATCAACAAAAACTTGATTTTTTTTCCTGTTGAATGCATTTCATACAAAGTAGACTTAGTACAATAAATTTTTTATGCAGGTTTCGAAAGACTGAAAATTTTTAGGACAAGTAGCAAGATTTGAACCCTATTAGTCTGGGTGACTTTCAATGTGTGAACTTATAACTACCTCACCATAGCTACCTTTTATGTGTTTGGTTTACTACTTTATTTTTTAAAAAATAAATTATGTTAAATTTAAATATTATTTTCAAATGTTTACTTTTTACTTGAGAACGACTCTGCTCTTTGATTTCTTGCATTTTTCTGGAAACTCTCCCCAAATTAAAATGACAACCCTATATTTTCCAAAATCATTGTTTTCCTGATTTCAAATTTGAATAATCCTAAACTACTTCTGCAGGCCCCCAAGGAACGTAAAATTAATAGCTAATTACTTTGCAATAGCACTTGCTGATTACATATGAACACTGTGATTCAAGACATCAAGAAGTGCTTATTAAGAACACTGCCAAAGGTTTTGGCATGCTCTTTTAAATATTTTTTTTGACTCTATATCTTCATGCTTCCAAGTAGAAACCCTATACTCCATTAAAAGTCACTAATAATTAAAATAACATAGGTTTTATCTCATAAAAGTGACAGTTATTTTTGAGATAAATGTATGTACCTATATTACTATTTTTTATGAGATTCAACTTTCTCTCTAAACAATCACTTCACACAAATAATTTAGTGGGTCTTTTGTTTTCATTGCTGTCAACAGGCCTCTCAAGCTGCATTGCCATTTTGTGTGCACTGCTTTCCAACAGCTTTCCTATATGCCTGTACTGTTTGTTTCTACTCTCCCTTTGTGGCTTGTCCTGATTTCTTGTATCAGGCTCAATCCTATTTTTCTATTGAGTTTACTTTGTTCTGGACTAAGCCAATTTTATGCCTTCATTTCTTTTTACACTTTCTACATAATTAGCTAATTTTCCCATGTGCCTGTGAAAGTGGTTGCCTAAGGAACATGAAGCGTACTTGAATTTCTCCAGCTCTTAATCTATTCTTATTATTTTAAGGTTAATATAAACTTTGTCTAAGTTCATTTTGTTCTTATTTTTTCCTTTTTGTTAAGCTGGTAGATTTTTATCTTTTTTTTCTTTCTTCCTAAATAATAGATTTAGCATGCTATGTATGTATTACTTGTTTATTTCTGCCCCAATCACTCTTTTTAAAATCTGTTCCGTGCTTGAGATGAAAACAAGAAAACTGCATGTCTCCAACACTATTACTACCTAGTTTCTTATTAGGTTCAGGATGGGAGGCACTGAGGAATGATTGAAGCAAGTAGTGAAGCAAGAGATACCTGCTTCTTCTCCACCTCTGGTAGACATCCCCTAGAAGCTAAAGACAGATACAGCTGCAGTCTGGGCTCCCATGAGCACTCAGAAAATCACCATCCCATGTTTCCCTAAGGGTCATTAGATAGTACCTCATGGCATTTGAGGACATGTGCGGTCCCCTCATCTAAGCAACTATATTCTGATAGCCCCAATCCTCTTATTTTTACTCTTGTTATACATTTTGTAGCTACATTTCCGTTACCACTTCCTCCACTTTAAAAGAAAAAAAAAAAAAAAAAAACCTTTCATGCTCTGAGTAAATAATTGACTCCTTTCATTAAATCTATTTTGTTTAAAATGCCTCTGGTAGTAGAATTATAAAGTTCACTTTGATTTTTTTTTTTTTTTTTTAGTTTTTACATTTCACTTTTATTGATTTTATTTTCTTGAAATATTTTCATTCTGAATTTTTTTCTCATTGTAACCTTTCATTTATGCCAATGAACATTTATTAATGATTTTTCTACCTGGAGTTACAAACAGTAGCATTTTACATGAAGGAGTACAGCCAGTGAATTAAAAATATAATAGTTAAAAAAATAGCTGCCCTTTTTTTAGAGAATACTATATGCTAAGTATTATCTCTTTTTAGAAATATTATTCCATTTATTCTTTAAAACAACCTTGTGCAATTATTATTTCTCAGTGTTAAGGACAAAGGAATTGTGATCAGAAGCAAAGTGAATTAAGTTTACAGCGCTAAGGATTGGTAGGAACTGCTTTTAACCACTGATGTGTTCACTTGAGCCCTCTGCTTTTAACCACCAGGAGGAAATGCTAGCAGATTTGCAACTTACAACCAATAACTGTTAAGCCTCCAATAAGACACAAGCGTATCCTCATGCTTCTATTTCAGAGTATTGCCTTTTAAATAGCATTTTGAAATACTAACGTGTTCCAATGAAAGCCTGAAATTTCTAACATCAATTTTCTCAGGCACATTTCTACTGTAGATAAAAATGGTAAAACTTAAACATGCAAATAAAATTTAATATTACATTATCACAGCTCAAGAATTGTGATTTGAAATTTTAAAAATATGAAACTCTTATCCTCAAAATTCTGAACCACTTCTGTGGAACATTGTTTGTTTAATTTAGAAGGCATTTTTAAATGTTGAAACACTTGTCAACAAAATAAACACTTATATTACATTATAGCCAGGATAAACATTCCAAATAATTGAGGGGTTAAGCAGATGAAGAGTGGTTTACATGTAATAGTAAGCATTTTATTTAATTTACAAGCATTATAGACATTGAAAATAGAATTTTTAGAAATATTTTAAGAATCAGTTTAAACAAGTTGAGAAAAGAGAATTTTAATAATTTAAAAATGTATATGCATATATAAAAATTTACCGATACAAATTGAAGTGAAAAATTCTACAAGTAATGGTAGAATTTTGGTAGAATAAATGGTATCCTGTAATATAATTGCATTAGGTCACTGTTCTACAGTTCTAAGCAGTATTGATTTTCTATTAATTGTGTAAGAAGAACTTTTAATACAATCAAAACAAGTAAAAAGTAGGGTTATAATCTTCTAGAAATAAGGAGGTGCAATTAGTTTAGAAGTATATTTAAAAGTGTACTTAAGTGTAGTAAAGTTCTCTGTTATGATCAGAATTAGTAGAGAAGCAGCAATTACTAGAATATAAATGGTAGTTTTTTGTGTAATAGACCAATAATTTACCCTTAATTTTGATGTTTATAAAATGATGGAATATAAAAATTACTTCCACATTATTCCACATTGTATCAAAAATTAAAAGCATAAAACTTTATGTGATGGACAAGAACTAATTTATTGATGATTTTTTTATTTAAAAAAAACAAAATATTTATCGGGAGTACCTAAGTATTTGATGCCATAAATCCAAAGAAACATCAGTGAATCAGATTATTTTATACCAAGACTTTGCTCTAGTTTTCCATTCAGCTCTCTGGGGAGCTGTATGTATTCATTGGAGATACTAATATACTATTCCAAAGGACAGGTGAAATGTTTCAGTGTTCCTTGGTTCACTGCTAAAATTAACTCCTTATTTGCAACTAGATAATATTTATACATTATGAAAATCTGGCTTAATAAATATTAGGAGTGAGAATATTTACTTCCTAATATAAGTATTAACTCCAAAGTATATCATGTCCTCCACAAAGTCTTCACATTATTTTATTTCTCTTCTATTTCTCTGCTGTAGGTAAGAACATAAGCAAAGTTCAGTCATAACTTACTGTGTCCCCAGGTTAATGGGAAAATCAATAGATACAACTAATGTTAAGAACATTTAAATGCAGCCACTACCTTTAATAGGATTCTTACATAGTGTCTACAAAAAAAAAAATACTTGTACAAACATGTGTTGCTTAATGACAGAGATATGTTCTGATAAATGCATTATTAGGTGATTTTATCAATGTGTGAACATCATAGAGTGCAATTATGCACACCTAGATGGTATAGCCTACTACATACCTAGGCTATATGGTGTAGCCTGTTGTTCTTAGGCTACAAACCTGTACAGCATGTTACTGTGCTGAATGCTGTAGGCAATTGTAACACAATGGTATTTGTGTATCTAAACATATAAAAAGTATTGTGTTGTGCTAGGATGTTACAATGGCTACAATATCAGTAAGTGATAGTAATATTTCAGCTTTATTATAATGTTATGAGACTACCATGGCACATGTCATCCATTGTTGGCCAAAAGATGGTTATGAGGCACATGACTGTATTAATATAAATCCCAAAAGCTAGCTTATATTTTACCAGATTAAACATACATAATACAGCACGTTGTATAGGTTATAATTTCTGATTCACAGGGAGTTGGCAACAGTTAACTGGCCAGAGGTTTTGAAGGCAATGTTTAATGACTCATCCTTAGTGTGTATTATCTATCTACAATTTGCTGTGTGAAAATACAGTACTCGTCTCTCAAACTAAACCATTAATTCTTAAAATACATCTAACTTTGTTGCTATGACAAAGACATTAATCTATCCTTCTTTTCCCTTCTCTCTATCTTTTCCAAAATGCAAAACTAAAGTCATTAATTTATTTATCTAAACAGTAGGCTTTATACCTGGAAAACAACCAAATAAACAAATAAGCAAAAAACAAACAAACAACAACGATAACAAACCACGAGAAACAGAACACCTGAGTAATAAGACAACTTCAAAGATGTGTTGGGGAAAAGGAAAAGAAAGGTTACCAGATTCAACCATATGTTTTGCAAATTCATAAATAACTCCTCAGTCGCAGTGACGCACGTTGCCAGCATTGACAGCTTCATCCAACTGACCTCCCTGCCCATGTCCTCCACAAAGAATATCACAAAGTCTACCAATATGTGTCTATACATCTGCTCTGTATGGAAGTTGGTGATCAGAAATGTAACACCATATCCCTCACTAGTTTCCTTCAAAAGATAAAGAAGTTCTCTGCTGGCATCATCATGATGCATATATTGCTACCAGGTCAATCTTCATCATCTGTAGCATTGTGATCACTATTGACACCTGAATTGCTTCTCAGGTTATACCTTCACCTTTTTTCCAGGGGTACAATTCTTAGCAGGAGGCTACTGTTGTGACTACCACTTCCCCAAGATTTAATTTATCTGTATAGTGGTCCAGCAGGTATGGGTTGATGAATCCTGCATACAGCCTTCACAGATCATTGCTGCCTAATACCTGTTCGCTAATACATTTGCTGTCAATACTTGGCATTTCTCCTTGAACTTCGCATTTAGACATTATGCTTCAGATTAGTATGGTTCTTGAGCCTCAGAAAAATATGTGCAGTGCTTTTGTCCTTTTCCCTTAAAACCAGTTCTGTTTTCATGGAGCCTTATCATACTAGATTTATTTAGGCACTTGACCTAAATCTTGCCTCCTTCTGGCTTGTCATATATTGCCTTTTTAATGTCTCTAATTTTCAATATATAAGAGAAGAATGTACAATTTTAATTACTACTACCAAGGCATTTTTCACCTTTAAAATGGCTTCATATTTCTGTAAACATTTTCATATATATTTCCTCTGCTACCTTTATCATCTTTCTGCTTCTCTTCACTTTATTCCACTCTTTCTTCCTTCTTGTCTTACTGAATAGTGCATATTCTGCACATTGGTTTTTGCTCCATTCTCTGGCAGTACATTCTTCTTTATTTCTATTGAAGGGGTCAGGAAACATTTTCTATCAAGGGCGAGATAATACATATTTTAGGCTTTTCAAGTCATACCAAATGGTCTATGTCACAAATCTTCAACTTTGCCTGTGAGTGCAAAATTAGCCATGGACAGTATTTAAATGGATGACTATGGCTGTGTTCCAATAAAACTTTGTTTACAAACACAGATGACAAATTGTAGTTTCCTGGCTCCTACTGTATACCATATGCTTCTATTTGAAGCGGAAGAATAAATACACTTTCAGGGTATTTGATTAGTATAATGAAACATTACTAGAACACCAATCATGTTTTTGCCAATGAACAAAATCCTTTCTTTGCTAGGACTTTTTGGATTCTTCTTTAAAATAAGCTAAAACAATGACAGCAACAAAAATAAATGTTCATTGTGTAACAGGAATCAAAGTAATCATAGTTCAAGTTCATTACAGTTCAAAAACGACCTGTAAACATCATACAATTGTGGTAAAAGAACATGTGACATCTAATTTTTCAATTGGAAAAAGACTAAATCTGTCAAACAACTGCTCTGGTAACAGCAGTTCTGTATCCAAGGCATCATTATCTCTTGAAAAATTTATTTAAGTATGAAAATAATATTTTATTGTTCCACACACTATTTTTTTTCTATTTATTTGTTTGCCTAATTGCTATATTGCTAGCTTTCAATTTCTCCACGATCATTGTACTGACATTTAAGCAGCAGCAGTCTTCCAAGACTTAAAGGGCCTTTGAATTACTCTGCATTTAAAGAGTGATGGATAGGTAAATCTTACAAGGAAGGAAAGTAAGCAAAACAAAAGAAAAATCACCTCACACTGAAACCTCTTCCCCCAATTTATTTATTTATTTATTTATTTATTTATTTATCTATCTATCTATCTATCTATCCATCTATTTAGAACAAAGATTAATTAGCATGATGTCATTATTGGATTTATGCTGAAAATTTATAGAAACTATCTGCCATCCCCATATTTGCTATTTGGTTTAGTATATAGTCAAATGCTATAAATGCTACCGAATTTAAAATGTAGGAAATAGTAGTTTATGAATAACAGCTGTATTGACTGGCTTTTATACTAAATTAAATAAAAATTCCTTCAAAGTAGATTTGTTTTTCCAATTCTGTACTCCAAGTGCCTTATACATAGTAGCATTCAGAAAGTATCATCTGAAGTAATGTCAACAACTTTATCGAGTAAATTTTTGTTAAATATGCATTTCCCTTGATGTAGTTTGTGATTATATAATATAATCTGAAGACTCTTGCTAACTTTCTCCACGCTATTGCAGAAAAGCAAACAATGATGCCATCTTACTCTTCCACATGACTTCCATATCCAGTTATTAGTGGAGATGCTATTCTTTTGAGTGTTATGTAAAGAAACTAACAGCATTGTCTACAGAGTTAACTGATAAATTGCACGGGTACTTTCTAGAAGTGAAGACGCTTTCAGGCTAGTGTTTTATATCCAAATTATTATGTAACACTATATGTCACAGTAATTCAATATTCTTTAAAAATGAAAATTCTTAATTGAATAGAGATAAATTTTCCTCTAGATATAGAAAGGAGAGCAGCAGTGACAAATCCTGGGTAGCTGCTATTCATGGCATGCCTCAGAGTAATTTAAGAATGACTGGAGTAATACAAATTAAAAAGAGATACCAAAATCTTTTCACTACAAAACGTTTCCTGTGGTGTGATGGTGTTCTCTAATTAATAATATTATTAAAGAAACCTAGGAGAATTTTAAGTAAATCCCCATGTACAGATATTGAAGGTCAGGAAATCACTAATTTAGATCTATTCTTATTTGTGTTTCAAAGTTTTAGGTACACTTTTAAGAAAATATCTTGGTATTCTATCTGACAGGTAGGGCTTTTTAGAGGAAATTTAGTATTCTAACAAGACATTTGTCTTTGCTTAAGGTCATCCTTACAACTTTGAAGAGAGAACATGCTGACAATTTATGAAGCAAATGTCGTCTAACTACCCATAGAATAGGGCAAACTTACATTACCTGTCAAAGCTACACTGAGAAATGGCAGGAAAAGACAACAGTACAGACAGTGTATCTATACTCTTGTCATTACTTTCCCCTATGCTGAATATGCCGCTAGAGAGTTAGCAATAATCAGACTACTTCCCTGAATGGAAAATTAACAATGATGACTCTAACAAAGCTGTGTAGGTTGCTATTTCAATTATTTTGGAAATAAAGAAAAGAAAAAAAAAAAAAACCATAATCTTAAGGTATATCAATTGTAGTCATGAATCACATAATCCAATTGGAAAAAATACATTGAAGCATATCTTCAGAATAAGGACAGTTATTACAAATGTCCAGAACAATATTTGGATTGTTATAAATGATCAATAAATAAATTTGATTTAATTGAATAACTGAATCTACTTAAAATTGAATGGGTTGCCTTGAGTGTTAGTAAGGTTTTTTGTTACTACAATTATCTTATTATTGGAGATAATAATATCCAATGATATTGAGTATTCAATAGAAACTCTGGGTGACTATCTTTAATGTATGAAGTGTAAAAAGTTCCTTCACTTAGTGTGAATTTGAACTAGATTGCCTGCCCAATCGTTTCTTATTGTAAGAATTACAGTGTTAGTAAGAGCCTAATAATTATGACGACACATGAGAATTTAACCAGATGAGATATTGTGCTCTGAATATATGGACAGAATGATAATACAGAGAGGATGTGTGTGTACATACATGTACCCATTTTACTTATGATGACATTAATATCTATATAGTTAAGCCCAACTTTCATATACCATTGGATAGTAAAGAATAGATAATTAAGTTCACTTACAGATGATTAAAAGCTGACTCTCTATGAATCAAAACTATTTGAATTAGATGATTCGTTAGAAAGCATGTATTCCAATTGTGTAATCTTGTGATGGAGAAAGTGATGTGCAGATGGCATGTGTCATGTTCAAGCTTCCACTCTAATACTGACCAGTGGTTCAGTACTATTTCCTTTTTAAATAGTATTTTACTAATGTGTCCAATATATTTTTATTACCTATTCTAGATTTTGTGTTTTGGATTTTGAATGAGTAGATCTTTTCATTTTTGGAAACCACATTTTTCACTTAAAATATCACATGCTGTCATAAGTATATTTTTATTGTGATGAAATTAAGAGGAAATCATAAATAAAAAGGATTATTATTCATAAGTTTAACTAAATGGAAAATGAATATCCAATAATAATCTTGAGCTACTTGAATTCAGCAGTATAAGAGACCAACTTGCAGATTACAAATGTGATTACATTCGGCAACATTGCAGGTATTAAAAATTTTAGTGATTGCATGACGATGGAAGAAATTTTAACATCCATTAAAATTATGTGTGAAAAAAAATTCTAACAGCTAAATGGACGTTGCAATTGAGGTACAACAAATCACAATTCCTCAAAACCAATGCAAGAAAAGAAGAAATATTAATTCATTAAGTATCAAGTTGTGAATATTGCCAGACCAAACATGAATGGAATCTCTTATATCTACTGCCTAAATTAACCAAACAAGGTTAGCTATGTATCTAATAAGGTCTCACAAATCTTATTGAAGTTTATTATATTGGAAAGTGACATTTGAAGGTTGTAACAACTTGGAAATGACTCAACCATTTGATCTCATCTGAGACTTATCTGGATTTCACACTATCTTTAGCTTGACTATATTACAGATATCCTGATGATCTCTTAACCTTCCCTAGTCTGGAAGAATTTTCTCTTCAACTTTTAAAAATTCTGTCACAGCAGCATCTCTCTGTCTCTGTCTGTCTCTGTCTCTCTCTGTCTCTGGTTTATTCGTATACGAGATGGACCGACATAATACACTGAAGATCAGTCACAAGAGGCAGCGTATAAGTGGTTGCCAAATCAGCATCAAAATGAAGTACAGCTATGTTAACAAACACAAAAGAAGTAAAACCAGACTGGGAAAACAACCAAACTATATCACTATGACATAAAAAGTTTTGAAATTTCTGATAAACTAAACATATGATGGCTTGCTATTATTTATAAAACTCATAATTTACAAATAACTAAGCAAACCACAATTTATATAATTTCATTTCTGAAAATAAAATGCTCTTGGTTATTACTCTATCCAATTAAAACCATTACTAATTTAGAGGGTGATGTGGCTAACAGAGCAAGACAAAAATAAATTGAATGTATAAGGAGCATATTGACAAGGCATGAACATGAACAAGGGCACAAACCACAATGTAATTATGAAACATTTTGGAGTTTAGATGAAATGTGATTTAGTATTACCTAGTCATTACTGTGTAGAAAAACTCATCTGTGGTTTTTGCATTGTATTTTGCATCATATTTTAAATTGTATTTTAAAATGAAAACACTCATTATTCTTATGGAAAAACAGCAAAATCTTATGGCATAACCACATTGTACCTTTCTATCTTGCTTTCACTTTTTATATGAACTAATGGTTTGAAAAGGTGACTCTCAAATACTCTAGAACTGCTACTGACTTTCTTTAAAGTGATGTCTTCTTATACATGAAGTCCTATGAAAGTTTTATTTCAATGTATGAGTTGTAAGACAATGTTTTAATACTCTATGAAAGGATGACACTTTCATATAAGAAAAAGATATACACATAGGTAGTTACCCCTTCCTATACCTATCAATAAATTTTAACAAATTATTCTTAAAATATATATTTTTCATTAAAAAAGCATATGTAAGGCACACGACAGTTTTTTGTTTAATTTATAAGATTTTATGAACAAATTTATAAATATTCACTTTTTTCTTCCCTTCCCCTTTTCCCCTGCTTCATTT
>NW_012101337.1:0-487 GCF_000951045.1 Mandrillus leucophaeus
TTTGATTGAGTTTCTTAGTCCTGAGTTCTAGTTTGATTGCACTGTGGTCTGAGAGATAGTTTGTTATAATTTCTGTCCTTGTACATTTGCTGAGGAGTGCTTTACTTCCAATTATGGGGTCAATTTTGCAATATGTGTGATGTGGTGCTGAGAAGAATATATATTCTGTTGATTTGAGGTGGAGAGTTCTGTAGATGTCTATTAGGCCTGCTTGCTGCAGAGATGAGTTCAATTCCTGGATATCCATGTTAACTTTCTGTCTCGTTGATCTGTCTAATGTTGACAGTGGGGTGTTGAAGTCTCCCAATTTATTGTATGGGAGTCTAAGTCTCTTTGTAAGTCTCTAAGGACTTGCTTTATGAATCTGGGTGCTCCTCTATTGGGTGCATATGTATTTAGGATAGTTAGCTCTTCCTGTTGAATTGATCCCTTTACCATTATGTAATGGCCTTCTTTGTCACTTTTGATCTTTGATGGTTTAAAGTCT
>NW_012101337.1:2347-80372 GCF_000951045.1 Mandrillus leucophaeus
CCCCCCCCCGGCCAGGTGTGGGATATAATCTCCTGGTGTGCTCATTTGCTAAGACCCTTGGTAAAGCGCAGTATTGGGGTGAGAGTTACCTGATTTTCCAAGTGTTGTGTGTCTCAGTTTCCCTGGCTAGGAAAAGGGATTCCTTTCCCCCTTGCGCTTCCCAGGTGAGGTGATGCGTCACCCTGCTTCAGCTCTCACTGGTCGGGCTGCAGCAGCTGACCAGCACGGATTGTCCGGCACTCCCTAGTGAGATGAACCCAGTACCGCAGTTGAAAATGCAGAAATCACCTGTCTTCTGTGCCGCTCGCGCTGGGAGCTGGAGACCGGAGCTGTTCCTATTCGGCCATCTTTCTAATGTTCCTGATTTTCTTAATATGCAAAGAGTTGTAACAATTAAATATGGGAAAGACAGCCTATTTGCATAAAAGACCCAAAAATGCAGTTTATCAAAGAAGAAATGCAAATGGCTAATAAACCTATAAAAATAATTTTCCAACCATTCCCTTGCACTCTGATGACATTTTTCTAGTTCTTGCTCGATGTCTGTGTGTTTTGCTGTTCTTTTTATTCTTTTCCTGAATTATCTTTGTTATTACTACCGTTCTTCTATTGGTCATGACAGAATATAATGGTTTTATCTGGCTACCTATTTTCAAGAGGTGTGTGTGCATTAGAAAGGAGGGTCAAGGTAAGTGTGGGTTCACATTATTGTTGCAATTTTGCAAGTCTTCACAAGAAGGTAATCTCTGCTGCAACAGAAACAAAATATTTCCTATAAGAATGGCTTGTCTGTGGATCCTTTGTGTAGCCCTATCTTTTACACTTCTCTAAAGCTGAGTCTAGCAGGATTCTCCAGACAACTCATCTCACCTTTGTTCCCGTACTTGTGATTATAAGCAATACCTGTAGCAACATAGTATGTTATATATATGATCAAAGAATAGACTGTGGACATCATTTTCTTGGATCTACACTGCAGAGCCCTTTTCCATGGATAAATTTCGCAAAGACTGCTTCTGTTCATGTATTTTCATGTGGTTCCTCCTAATTTTGCATCCCCTTTTGCCTATTTTAGAGAACAAGGGTCAAACCTGAACTCTAATTTTGCTGAAAATATAATGTTTAGCTTTCTTCAGGAAGAAAGAAAAGGAGAGAGGGAAAGAATGGGAGAAAAGAGAAGTGAGAAAATGAATAAAGCAATCACCTTTGTCAGAAAAACCTACAATCCAGAAAGCAAGGACTCTGGAAAAGACATCATGAAACAATAGTAGAAGATGAATTATGAGCTGGCCAAACTTAGGAAAGGAGGATTTATTTCAAATATGAAATCGGAAGGAGCACAACAAAGGCTAGACATCATAGAAAGCACCTTAAGGAATATTGTGGATTAAAATGTGAAGAATGAATAAAATAACCCAAAGAAAAAAAAGAATAAAAATAAAATTTTGTGAATGTATATGGACAGACTGAGATAAAGACACAAAAGAAAACCAGAAGAGTAGAAAAGAATGAATATTTAAAGATAGGGCTCAATAATAATGATTTAAAATATAATTTTGATCTACATATTGAAAGAGCATACCATGAACCAGGGAAAATTGACCTAGAACTGTCAATACTGAGACATGTCCTCATAAAATTGCTGTACATTAAACATGAAGAAAGAATAGTCAGGTCAATAATGGGAGGGGAAAAAGTCAGACTTGTCTCTGTCTTATCCACATCAACATTTAGTACCAGTTGGCAGTGGAGTAATAGCTACAGGATCTTATAGAAAGGAAAGTGTTTAATATTTCAAATGTAGCCCAAATGTCTTCAAGTTTAAATGCTAAAGACAGTTTTGAACACAACGAATATAAAGACAGTTTTGAACTCAAGAAATACTTTTTGAAAACATTCTTAGAAAATGAGTTACAATAGAAGGACTGTTAGCAAGCATTGAAAGGATTTAACTGTAAAAGAAAGACTAAAATGTGGGAATTAGAGCTAAAGAACAAAATGTAGACACCATATATAAATATAGATATAAAATGTTTCCTAAAATTCCCTAAAAATAGAATATGTTCCCTAAAAATATACCACTTCTACCTGTTTTCTCCAGTTTTTTTCCCCAGTCTTTACAACTGTCTTATTTTTATTTATTTATTTATTATTTATTTATTTATTTATTTTTTATTTTTATTTTTTTTTTTTTTTTTGAGACGAGTCTCTCTGTCACCCTGGCTGGAGTACAGTACCGTGATCTTGACTCACTGCAACCTCCACTTCCCAGGTTCAAGTGATTCTCCTGCCTCAGCCTCCCAAGTAGCTGGGATTACAGGCACCCTCCACCATACCTGGCTAATTTATTTTTATTTTTTTTGTATTTTTAGTAGAGACAGTGTTTCACCCTGTTAGCCAGGCCGGTCTCGAACTCCTGACCTCAGGTGATCCGCCCACCTCGGCTTCCCAAAGTGCTGGGATTACAGGTGTGAACTAATTTTCTCATCTTTAATACTTGGAAGTCAAAGAATATCAATTAAAGCTGACAAAAAATAAAAGTATCAACATAATTTAACAATACAAGGAAAAATAGTGAGTAACATTAACTGAAATATGATGGATGAAAGAAAAAGGACAGAGTAATAGAAAGTATGCCAATATTATAATTGCTTATAACAGTGAACTAATAGATTTTGAATACAGAAATAAGGACAGAGATATAAATTACATGTTTATTTGTAAAAACAAAGTTGCATAAAATTATAAACATAACCACTGGAACAAAGATACAGAGAAATTACCCATGGAGAAAAATAGGATAAACAGTACCAATGATATTTTTGTTTAAAAATATGTGGAAAATAGGCCAGCTGCAGTGGCTCATGCCTGTAATCCCAGCACTGTTGGAGGCCAAGGCAGATGCATCCCTTGAGCCCACGAGTTTGAGACCACCCTGGGCAACGTGGCGAAACCCCACCTCTACAAAATATACAAAAATTAGCCAGTGGACCCAGTAACTTGGGAGGCTGAGGTTGGGAGGATTGATTGAGCCTGTGAGGTGGCGGTTGCAGCAAGCCAAGATCGCGCCACTGCACTCCAGCCTGTGCAACACAGTGAGACCCTGTCTCAAAAAAAAAAAAAAATTATATATATATGTGTGTGTGTGTGTGTATAGAGACAGAGACACACATACTTATATATGTAAACGTATATATTATATACACACACATATATATGTATACAGAGAAAAAACAACAGAATGAAGAACAGTTCTTTTTGTTAGATGTCCACTGTCACATTATCATTTAACATTTTACTAAGGGGAAACAGCCAAGAGAAAAATTAATGTAAGTGGATTTTAAAAACATGTTTTGTTGAAACATAATTGTACATATTTATGGGGTACATATGATGTTTTGATACATGTATACAGTGAATAATGATCAAATCAGGGTAATTGAGATATCCACCACATCAAATATTTACCATTTCTTTGGGTTAGAAACATTCCATACCTTCCCTTCTAGCTATTTTGAAATGTACAACAAAATATTCCTATTTTGCTATTGAACCCTAGAACTTATTCCTTATATCTAATGGTATTTTTGTACCCATTAACCAGCCTCTCTCCATCTCCCCTCCCCACAACCTTCCCAGCCTCTCACTTTTTAAAAAGTAGATTTCTGACCAAATCATAGGGCACTCTATTCTCTGATGTGTTTAAAAGATACAATAAAGTATCTTATAAATGTCAAAACGTAAAGATGAAAAGCCAGATAAAGGTAAGCAAGGTATTTATATTAGACCAGAGAAATTCAGTCAACAAAAACATTAGGTGAGATGAACACAGTCTCATTGTGAACACACATGAAGTTGAAGCAGTTATGAATATCTACAAATTAAATAGCATGGCATCACTAATTGGAAAGACAATGTAGGTACCACTGAAAATAGAAACAATGAATACAGGTTCAGCTGCTTCCTGCTTGCAAAACCGAATAACAAGGACAAAGTTCAGTGGAAGAAAAGTGACTTTATTTCCAAACTAGCAGTGGGGAAAAAGTCTAGACTTCCTGCCTTAAAGAAACCATTTCAAATTTTTGGCCAGAATACAATAATTTAAAAGTGAAATTTGGTATGAAGGATGTGCAGGAGGGGCAAGGAGGTGCAGGACCGCGTAACTTGCTTCAGTGCTTTATTCTGCGCTATTGTCTGATCTGGTAAATGGGCTGGCACTATGTTGAGCATATATAGGTTGTAAATTAACTGCACATTCACATAATCTCTTGTTGGGAGAAAATTGCATAGGTACCTGGATTGTCTCAAGATTCAGTCACAGAAACTTCTAAGCAGACATATAATTAGATAAGTGAGCAGTGCAAGGGCATGCCTGGGGGAAAGAAGAAGAGTAAAGGTCATTATTTTATTATTAACAAGGAACAGGCACCAAATAAGGGAGAGAAGGAAAAAAGAAAAAAGGACAAAAAACTAGACACTTTGAAAGAAAGATATTCAACCTGTCTCTTATACACATCTAGATGTGTATAAGAGACAGGGCCTGGGCGACAGATGGAGACCCCGTTTAAAAAAAGGAAAAAAGAAAAAAGGAAAAAAAAAAAAAAAAAAAAGCCCTTAAAAATAGGTTACTTGGTTACAACACCACTAGATTTGGAAAAGTTACTAATTGTCCCCTCAGTCCATAACAGATCATTCAGGGTGAGGGATGGTGGAGGAATGAGGAAACACTGGAAGCATTTGTGCAAAAGTCAGGAACATTGCAAAGATGCCCACTGGCGTGACTATTATTTCACATTGTACTAAAGGGAGCCAGCTGAGAGAGGTATTAGAAGTTAGAGAAAAAAAAAAGTTAAACCCCCTGGGTGTAGATGACATGATTAGATACCTGCATTCACCACCCAAAATAAAATCAACTAACTATCACAAATAAATTCCCTAAGATATATGGCACAACAATAATGTATGTTCATATACATAACTTTTCATGTATACCAAAATAACTTTCAGTTAAACCCTAGCCCCCTAAAGCATATTGTTTGTGTATTAATGTCCTATGGCTTCCGTAACAAATTACCACAAACCTGGTGTCTTAATGCAAAAAATAATTATTTTCTCATAGTTCTAAGGGCCAAGATTCTGAAATCAATATCACTGGACCCAAATCCAGTGGGTCCAGTGTGTTGGCAGGGCCATTCTCCCTCTAAAGAATAAGTCGTTTCTTACCTCTTCCAGCTTCTGCTGGATGCTGCTGGGGAATTATTATTAAGATTAATTAGTTAATCAATTGATTTTATGTAGTTTGTATATTATTCAATCTAGAAAACATGGAATAAGGACACTCTACCTTGTATTTGTTTCCCTATATACCTACTTTTATTTTATTTTACTTTATTTTACTTTATTTCATTTTATTTTTTGAAAACAAAATAAATTACTCTGTTGCCCAGGCTGGAGTGCAGTGGCATGATCTCAGCTCACTGCAACCCCCACCTCCTGGGTTCTAGTGAGATTCTGGTGTCTCAGCCTCCCAAGTAGCTGGGACTACAAGCACATGCCCCAACGCTGGGCCAATTTTATTTTAATTTTTATTAGAGATGGAGTTTCACCATGTTGGCCAGGCTGATCTCGAACTCCTGACCTCAAGTGATCTGCCTGCCTCGGCCTCCCAAAGTGCTGAGATTACAGGTATAAGCCACCACGCCAGGCTATACCTACTTTATATGACTGCTCATCTCTTTTAGGTGAAATGTGTGACTGGATACAATTTTGTGATCTTGCTGCCTTTTCATTTTTGGTTATCTGTTCTGTTTTTTTTTTTTCCCAAGGTTGCCTGTAAACATCACTTGACTATTACAATTATTTTTATAGATTACTTTTACCTGTTGGTTACTTTAAGGGACTCTTCATTCCCCATTCCCCAGCTTTTCTCTTCTCTTTAACTACTTATTTTTTTAGAGACTTTAACTTTTATAGCAAAGCAAATATTTCCACAAATTATAAAATGAATAGAAATAGTATCATCAAATGCCTCTGTTCTATAAATTGTAATCAAAGGAATTTACTTGAAGCAAATGGTATTTTAATTGTCTCTAGTTATGTTTTCACATGGGATTGATGAAACACCTTTATATGTGATACTAATTTTTTTCAAATCCAAATATTATTTTTAACCTTCATTATTACTTCCGTCTTTTCATTGGCATTGGCATAATATATTATAACTTTTTCATTTTGAATTTACCATGAATAGATAGTTTTTAAATTACATTCTAAAACTGATTATGTTGACATAGAAGCATACAGCTAAATTTGCTACATATGATCATTTTATTATATATCTCATTGTGTTATTTGAGATTTGTAGTTTTGTGTATTACTTAGTGCTCTAGTCAGAATGTTTCTGTCTATGTTGAAAATTCATATGTTGAAATCTAATTCCCAATGCAATAATATTAAGAGGTGGAACTTTGAGGAGCCAGTTAGATAATGAGGGCAGATCCCTCCTGATGGGATTAGTGCCATTATAAAAGTGGCCCAAGGAAATTTGTTCTGTCATTTGAGGACACATAAAAGGCACCACATATGAAGAAGAGGCTCTTGCCAGACACAGAATCTACCAGTTCCTTGATCCTGGGCCTCCCATTCCCCAGAACTGTGAACAATAAACTTTTTTTTTTTTTTTTTAATAAATTACCCAGTCTAAGGTACTTTGTTATAGAAGCTCAGACTAAGACACTGTGTTAGGTTATTTTTGCATTGCTATAAAGGAATAATGAGACTGGCATTTATACAGGAAAGCGATTTAATTGGCTCACAGTTCTGCAGGCTGTATAAGCATGGCACCAAGATCTGCTTGGCTTCTTATGAGGGCCTCAGGAAGCATACAACCATGGTGAAAGGCAAAACAGGAGTGGGTGTGTCACATGGTGAGGGGAGGAGCAAGAGAGAGAGAGAGAGGGGAGGTGCTACATACTTTTAAACAACCATATTTCACATGAACTCAGAGTGAGAACTCACTTGTCACCAAGGAGATGGCACTAAGCCACTCATGAGCTATTCGTCCCCACGATCCAAACACTTTCCACCAGGCCCCACCTTCAACAGTGAAGATTACATTTCAACATGAGATTTTAAGAGGACAAATATCCAAACACATCAAACACAAATATAAAATAGAAACTACTACCTCTTTGAGGAAGCCATTTGTTTTTCATTGCTTTTTAGTTCCAACTAAAATTCTAATGTGGACTTTAGGAAGCCTAACAAATACTTTTTGATCACAGTATGTTACATAATAGATCTTAATTTTATTTTCATTTCGCAAAGAAAAGCCATAAAACTACTTATTTAGAGCTGCAAGCATTAGCCTAATTCCTACATTTTAAATAAGACCTACAGGCTGATTTTCATACAAACCAGTCGCTACTAGTAAATTATCTTCATTTATGTATACCCTACCCCTTTCTACCTCCGATGTTAAGGATGTACCATTTAGAAAAAACTGCTTACTTCTTTTTTTTTGAATACCTCAAACGTACCTCATTTATTATATTGTTCAAGAGATAATAAGTCTTATAAAATGACTGGCAAGCTCATATTTTGCTAAATTACCCAGATGCAATTATATTTTATACTTTTTTAATATTGTTAAACTTTTTAAATAATATTAAACTTATATTATCTTAATAGCCCAAAACAATAACAATTTTTTAAAATTGTGATTTACCACGTATTAGGGTAAATATTGGGAGCTGCTTAAATTTAGCTCATGTCATATGCTAGAATCTAGTAATCATCTTATTATATTATAAATCAAAGCTTACCCATTTATTTTACTTATATTGCTTAACCTGAAGAACACACACAAATTATAAAAAATAACTTAGATGACTAAATAAACATTGGTAATATAAAAATTTTATCTTGTTAATTTATTTTTCTATGAATATTAAAGAAAGTATGCTGAATTTTTGTTACATGTAGGCTTTTTTCACTTCTACTAAACTTTCAGTTGTATCTAATTTTGATTATTTAAGATCTTAAAAAATCGTGTCTTTAGATAGTTCCCTTTTTATATGTATATACAGTAGAAGATTATGTGATGGTAAATTCAGTGTAGATTTTCCCAATCTGCTGAAGTAAATTTTTCTCCTTATCCATTGCTAACCAGCTGTAATCCGCCAGTGGAAGGGATCATCCAGCATATTTTCATACGTGAATCGACAAACCAATTTGTAAGTTTTATTGAGTAATATTTCATACATAAGCCTAATAGAACATCAGTCTAGGACCCAAATGAATTTAGATAGATTTAGGGGGACTTTGCTGTCCCCTTCTTTCTTCGTTTCTTTTTTTCTCTATGAATTATCCTTTATATGTTAAAGCTGAAGGTTGTTCAAAGTTAGTTTCCAGTTTCTTCATTCTTTCATTTTTCTAGTTGAATCTTCAAATTCACATTTTCTTCAGTTTTCAGAAGCCATAGTTCACAGTGATCCTATTGTAGTGGATTCAAATTCATTTACAAACATTCCTAACCTCATTTGGTGTAAAAAAAATGTAAACTTTGGACTCAGAGAAAACTACTTTCAGCGTTTGATTGAAATTTTCTATTTTTGTTATTTTTTTGGAATAAGGACACTGTAGGCCAGCCTTGTTCTGTTATTTCATTATTTTCCTATGTTTATTTATTCATACTAATTATAGATGTTCCATGATTATATTTATTTTAAAATGTGAAGTATCTGAAGAACTCTTTTATAATTTTTTTTCCAGTGGATCTTACAAGATCCATGTGGCTATTCAAAGTCACAAACAAGTATGTCCTTGCAATAATTCATCTTGACAGCCTATTTTAAATACTTTAAAATGTGCATGTTCACGAGATTAAAAAAATATGAATTTCTTTTTTGAATCAGGGTCTCGCTGTGTCATCCAGGCTGGAGGACAGTGGTGTAATCATGGCTCAGTGCAGCCTCAACCTCCCGGGCACAAGTGATCCTCCCACCTCAGCCTCACAAGTGGCTGGACTACAGGGGTGTGCCACCATGCCCAGCAAATTTTTTTTCTGTATTTTTTGTAGAGGCAGGGTCTTACTGTGTTGTTCAGGTTGGTCTCAACCTTCTGGACTCAAGCAGTCTTCCTGCCTCAGCCTCCCAGAGTGCTACGATTACAGGCGTGAGTCACCATGCCCAGCCCATTGTTTTTTAAAGAAAAAATAACAGCTTTATTGAGGTATAATTCATGTCATAAAGTTCAAAATTTTAAATTGTATGATCCAGTGCTTCTTAGTATATTCACAGTGTTGTATATCATTCACTACTGTTCAATTCTAGAACATTTCCTCACTCCAAAAAGAAACCCTGTACCCATTTCCTACTCCATTTCCCTCCACTCCCAGTCCTGGCAAACACTAGTCTACTTTCTGTCTCTTTGGATTTGCGTATTCTGGATGTTTCATATAAGCGGAATCATACAATACATGGCCTTTTCTTTCTTTCACTCATGGTAATGTTTTCAAGGTTCATCTGTGTTGTAGTGTATATCAGAATTCCATTCCTTTTTATAGCCAAATAATATTCTATTATGTAGATATACGGTACTGCATTTTATTTATTCATCAGGTTCTTGGAGTCTATTCTTTCTGAATCATTATCATTCGTCAATGATAAAAAGCCTGAAATTATAGTTTGGTATAGAGCAATCTTTGATGTATATTTTAGACATTAAAACGGTGTGTGTATGTGTATGTGTGTATGTTTTAATTTTTATATGTCTTAATCTTACCTTTCAAAACTCTAAAAAATCCTTAGTTCTAAAACACTGTCATTCTCCAAAGGTTTTGGATGGGGGATTTTTTATAATAACTTGAAATTAAGAAGGAAGAGGATTTGGTCATCTGTAGAGGAAAATTTTTAGCATATCCCTTTTTTCTAGGTAAACATTCACTAGACCCTTTCTTTCTTCTCCTTATATCTCTAAATATAAGGCATCTCCTTGACAACAATTTTAATTATTTATCTTTCTTCCCTCATCTAATTGGTCAGGATACCCAGTGTGTTCTACCTTACCAATAATTCCCATTTGTTCTTTCTTTTCTGTTCTCACCACCAGAAACTGAATTCATCTTTATTCTACGTGATAACAGAGTGGCTTACTTTACCTGTATCAGAGAACTTACCAATCTTTGTACTTGTCTCCTTCCAGCCACCAGCCAGTAAGCTCTTTGAAAGCAGGAACTGTTATTTTTGTCTTGGCTTTCTTCCATAGTGGCTGGCAAAAGAGTTTGTACTCACCTGTTTGCTGAAAAAATAATGATGAACAAGTGGTATGAATAATATTATCACTTAATTTTTTCCCTCTTCTTTTTTTTTTTATTATACTTTAAGTTCTAGGGTACATGTGCACAACGTGCAGGTTTGTTACATATGTATACATGTGCCATGTTAGTATGCTGTACCCATTAACTCGTCATTTACATTAGGTATATCTCGTAATGCTATGCCTCCCCCCGGCCCTTGCCACAGTAGGACCCAGTGTGTGATGTTCCCCTTCCTGTGTCCAAGTGATCTCATTGTTCAGTTTCCACCTATGAGTGAGAACATGCGGTGTTTGGTTTTCTGTTCTTGCAATAGTTTGCTGAGAATGATGGTTTCCAGCTGCATCCATGTCCCTACAAAGGACCTGTCTCTTATACACATCTAGATGTGTATAAGAGACAGTATTAGCCCTTTGTCAGATGAGTAGATTGCAAAAATTTTCTCCCATTCTGTAGGTTGCCAGTTCACTCTGATGGTAGTTTCTTTTGCTGTGCAGAATCTCTTTAGTTTAGTTAGATCCCATTTGTCAATTTTGGTTTTGTTGCCATTGCTTTTGGTGTTTTAGACATGAAGTCCTTGCCCATGCCTATGTCCTGAATGGTATTACCTAGGTTTTAATCTCCTGGTGTGCTGTTTGTTAAGACCCTTGGTACAAGCGCAGTATTAGGGTGGGAGTTACCTGATTTTCCAGGTGTTGTGTGTCTCAATTTCCTTTGGCTAGGAAAAGGAATTCCCTTCCCCCTTGTGCTTCCCAGGTGAGGCGATGCCTCACCCTGCTTCAGCTCTCGGGCTGCACCCGCGGACCAGCGCCAACTGTCCGACACGCCCCAGTGAGATGAACCCAGTACCTCAGTTGAAAATGCTGAAATCACCCATCTTCTGTGTCACTCACGCTGGGAGCTGGAGGCTGCAGCTGTTCCTATTCAACCATCTTGGACGCGCCCCTCCCCTCTTCTTTAGTATAGTGTTCCTCAATGTTTCTTAGCAGGTAAACCTTAAGATTTTCGAAAAAGGATGTTATTATTTTTGAGTTACAAAAATTTCAGAAACTATATTGTTAAGAATTATATCATTAAATTTATTTTAAATATAAACTAATATTATGCATAATAAAGACATTAAAACATTTTCACTTTTAGTAAATGATCTGCTTTTATTTTACTTTAAATTATGTGTGGGGCAGGCAGTGGGGAATAGGAGGACTTACCAACAGTAACTATAAAAGTCAGATGATACTTAAACAGTATTTAACTTTGAGGCCAAACTAGTATTTAGGTGGATATTGAAAAGTAAATTTAAGTTGCCGCATGAAAAGCACATGCAAAACTGTGTTTATGATGCTACATTTTAGAGTTTTTTATATTTTATGCTTTCTAAATCAACTGATTTTAATTTCTAAACAAGAAAATTTAAGATTTGACCATCACCAAATTTCTTTTAACATGGACTTTTAACGTATTTGAGACTTACCTCTTTTAACTACATAAATACAACTTTTTGATGTGGTGATGATCATCTTGAGGCAAATTTATAGACATCAAAGAATGTTTTTGCTTCTCGTTAATTATATGTCACCAAGTGTTTTTTTATTCTGTCTTTAGCCAGCAATCTATGAGTCAGTAAATTATAAAATGTCAGACTGAGAGTTAAATAATTTAAACCTGTGTATTAATTAAAAATACCATGGTGTCTAGAGGTCATCCAAGTGATCAACTGACTGAGTGGCTAAGATGCAAGCATGATTCTTAGGCCTCTAGGATATTCATTCGTATGACTCCAGTGCTTTCAAATCACTCCATTTTAAAGGAAAGAAATATTTAAATAACTACGCATTTACTCATTTTTAAAAGTATAAGTTAAACAGATGTTATTACTGCCTTTAACATTAACTCTGTGACCTTCTGGATGAGAGGCCAACAAATTTTTTCTGCAAATGGCCAGATGGTAATATTTTAGGACTTGAGAGCCAGGTCTTTGTGGAGCTACTCAACTTGGCTTTTGTAGTGTGAAAGCAGCCATAGGCAATACATAAATAAGGATGGCGGTGTTTCAACTGTATTTATAGACACCGAAACTTGAATTTTATGTAACTTTTTGCTGTCAAATATCTTTCCTCTTTTAACATTTTTTGAACCATTTAAAAATGTAAAACCACTCTCACAGGCAATATCAAAACAGGTAGCAGATTGGACTTATTCCATGGGCTGAAGTTTGCCAACTTCTGCACTAAATGGTTAAATTCATTAGTTGGAAAAATCTACTTTTGTAATTCATTCATAAATTTCCCCAGTATCACATCTATCATACCACCCCGAAGTTCTTGCTAATGTGAGCTTATGCCTGATAACGAAAAGTGTTCAAGTTGTTACCAGTAGCTCCTATATGACCCATGTTATGTTGCTTCTCTGCCCCATGTCACAAGTAGATTATGGAAGTAAATAAAAAGAAATTTCAACGCTGTCTGCTGTGAAACTTGTCTTTGCTTGTGATGATGTAATGTAGTATAAAGAAAATAAAACCAGGAGATGTGAAAACTAGGCTATATTCCTGGTTCTACCGCTAATCAAAATGGTCAAGTTTGGTGAGCCTCTAAGGCTCCATTTTCTCACCTGCCCATCCTGACAGAATATTAAGAAGTTATAATAGCACATATGAAATTACTGGTAAGGTAACCTTAGCATTGCTATTTATCTTTATTGTCACTGTGGTAGTTAGTAGTTGTACTTTATTACTGTTCTTAAACTTGACTATGGCAGGGCTCCCTTCATATGTTAATATATCACTTAAAACTAGATATAGGTTAAGGATTGCACATTAATTTCCTCCAAGCATTTTGTGTTTCTTACCCTCACATTTTAAACTGCTCTAATCTCATTGTGGTACTTGTGCCAGGTTCATTACTAACAGTATTGTGAAATTTTATATTCTGCATATTCTTTCTTACCACTACTCTGTGAGGGCAAAGACTGTCTGTTTTGTCCCTGCTATATCGCCAGCACCCAAAATAGTGTCTGGAATATATTTGAGCACTTCTGAGTAAATCAGTGACATAAATAATCCCATATGTTCACTTGCCTTGCATTATCAAAAGGAGTAAACAAAGCTCAATAGAAGTAAAATGTTTTAATGCATAAAATACATAAGATTACAAAGGATATCTACTTTATTCAGTTTCACTGATATATAGTTTATCCACAGACTCCTTGCGGGCCCATGGACCCTGTTTTTTTGTTTGTTTGTTTTTTGTTTTTTTTTTGTTTGTTTGTTTGTTTTTGAGTGGGCGGGTTGTGGGCGGGGTTTTTTTTTTTTTTTTTTTTGAGACGAGGTCTTAGTCTGTCACCCTGGCACTGTTATATCTCAATGCAGCCTGGAACTCCAGGTCTCAAGTGATCCTTCCACCTCAGCCTCCCAAATAGCTAGGAATGCAGGTGTGCAGCATCATGCCTGGCTAAATTTTTTTAATTATATTTTTGTAGAAACAAAGTCTTGCTATGTCGCTGATCTCAAACTCCTGGCTTCAAGTGATTTTCCCACCTTAGCCTCCCAAAGTGCCAGAATTTCAGGCATAATCCACCGTGCCCAGCCAGACCTTGGTTTTTGAAAATATGGAAGAATTTTTAACAAATATCAGGGAACACATTGTCCGTAACTATAAATTGCAAAACTACTTTGATAGGATATAAAATAAATGCAAGCTTTATTTGGTCTTGTCTTTAAGAAATCCTCCCTCTGCACTTTTAAATTATAACAGAAAAAAGCAATGAATTTTTTAAACTTGTTTTGGTTAAATTTCTTAAGATTACAAGAAGAAAAACAAATTTTGGCAAGCTTATACAAAAAGGGTATTTTCTGGGGAAATGCTGGAGTTTCTTATGCAATTGACAGGTGGGAAGGAAGGGAACAAAGATAGCTCTGGGGACAGTAGCTTTCTCCAGTGTGGAGCCAATGATAGAGGTGCCCAGTTATGGGTCCAAATTTGAAAATATTAGAGGCGAAACCTGGGCTGATCAAGCTTAGATCACAGATGCATGCCTCAATTGGTCAGCCAGAGCCAGAGAAGAATCTGCAGTAGATCTGTTAGCAGTAAGGGCCATTATTTGGTATGGGAATGAGCTGGGAAACTACCCCAAGAGCTGTCTATAATGTAGTTCTTATTAATCTGACTCCGGAAAGCAGTGCATTTATTTTATATTATTGATGTCTCAAGATAAAATACATTTTACTCCAAATTGCAAGACAGCTTTGTCCATTTACATATAGACAATATAGACAAAATTATGAATTTTAATATGTGCCAGATCACTCACTAGCATATTAATACATAATTTAATATCATACAATATAGCCAGTATAGTGTAGTGACGATACAGCATGGGACTTAAGAGTATAAGCCCTTGACCAGACTTGCATGGCTTAATATCCTAGCCCTAACACTTAACTAGCTGTGCAGAGTTTGTGCAAGTTTCTCAATCTCTGCCCCTCATTTTCATTACCTGAAAAAAACAGAAGGAGGTTGCCACAATACAAACAACCAGAAAATCTCTCTGGTGTACCACAGTAAGCATTTAGTTCTTCCACAGAAGTTTGTGTGTAAGCTGGATAGGTCTCATCCAGGCTGGGCTCACCTGGACTTGGTTCTTGGTAGAGGGTAAGTCTAGATTTGTGTCACATATCTCTCATCTTCCTTGGATCAACAGATACCTGAGGCATTTTTTTTTCTTTTTTTTTTGTGTGTCAGTATGAAGAGCAGGATTGCAAGGGAACAGGCTACTCTGCATAAGCATATTTCAAAGTTCTACTTAGGTAATGTCTGCTATTATTCAGTTAGCTAAGAGAAGTTACATAGCCAAGCCCAAAGTCAAAGCACAGAGAGGTGCACACTTTCTGTGGACGTATGATAGTGAAACAGATGGCAATCTACTGTACCACAGGAGATAATACAGTCACGCATCGCTTAATGACAGGAATACTTTCTGTATTGTTAGGCAATTTCCTCATTGTGTGAACAGCATAGAGTGTACCTACACAAATCTAGATGGTATAGCCTACTAGATATTTACCCTCTAGGGTATAGCCTATTGCTCCTAGGTTACAAACCTGTACAGCATATTACTGTACTGAATACTGTAGAGAATTACAGCATAATGGTATTTGTCTATCTAAACAAAAAAGGTACAATAAAAGTAAGATATAAAAGATAAAAACTGGTACATCTGTATAGAGGATTTACCACGAATGGAGCGTGCGGGACTGGAAGTTGCTCTGGGTGAGTCAGTGAGTGAGTAGTGAGTGAATGCAAAGGCCTAGGACATTACTGTATACTACTGTAGATATTACAAACAATGTAGACTTAGGCTACACTAAACTTATTTTTAAAGTTTTTTTCTACAATAATAAATTAACCTTAGTTTATTGTAACTTTTACTTTATAAACTTTAAATTGTGTAACTTCTTGATGCTTTTATAATAACACTTGGCTTAAAACACAAAGCACAATCATGTTGTACAACTGTGCAAAAATATTCTCTATCCTTATCCTATAAGCTTGTTTCTATTAATTTTTATTTTCTTTTTAACTTTTTTGTTAAAAACTAACACACAAGCACACACATTAGGCTAGGCTTACCCAGAGTTGGGATCATCAATATCACTTTCCTGTACCTCCATATCTTGTCTCACTGGAAGGATCTCAGGGGCAGTAACCCACATGGAGCTGTCATCTGCTGTGATAACCTTACTTTCTTCTGGAATACCTCCTGAAGGACCTGCCTGAGGCTGTTTTACAGTTAACTTTTTTTTTTAATAAGTAGAAGGAGTACACTCTACTATAACAATTAAAACATATAGTAAATACTAGGCAATAGGAATTTTTCGACTTCTTTATAATCTTATGGGAGCACTGTGATATATGCAGTCGATAGTTGACCAAAACAACATTATACAGCACATGACTAATAGAGAGTTGTAAGGTTAATGTATGTGAAAAGCTTAAAGTAGTTTCTGGTGCATAGAAAATGTTCAATAAACATTTGCTATTATTAGGCATACAGAAACACACAAAAATTCAGTATTGTGTAAGTGTTACATAAAATACATATTTGGCGAATGTGTCACTAAGTGACACTTTTTGCTATCCTAAGCAAAAAAAACAAAACTGGGGATATCACATTACGTAACTTCACATTATTCTACAAAGCTATAGTAACATTTAAACAAACAAACATGCTTAAATTTAATTGAAAAGCTAGTGTGAGCCAACTTCTAGGATAGTCAAATATTATCCAATTATTTACTGTTAGCAGAATCAGAGAACGGCTGAAGATCACCAAGTTTTATCCACTCATTTGACAGATAATGAATCGAGCCAAAATGGTGAGATATTTAAGTCAAAGAGGAAGAAGTGGATGAATGGAGGATGGATAGGTGAATAATAAATAGGCAAATAGTTAATAGAAAAAGGAAAGGGATGAAATCAACCTAGATCTCTAGAACTCTAGTTGAGAACTCTTCCCACTATATTACACAAACCAGGTGTTGTTTCCTGTAGTTTATATACTGTTTATCACATTTTTTCTATCCTTCTGCCTTTCAATGAGCCTTAAAAGGAGAAATAATTTTAATAATATTTTTAAAAGTTCAACTATTGCTTCAATTGAGAGATGACTGTAGGACAGGATTTACTTAAAATGTAAAACTAACAAAGCTAATCCTTACAGAGGCCTTCATTTGTCCACTTAACTAATATTTGTTCAGTCATTATTATCTGTTAGGCACTGGACTACAGAGCAATAACAAAACAAATCTTTGTTCTTGTGAACATGCATTATGTGGAAGAGACAAACAATTAACAAATTAATTAGTAGTATGTTCCACAATCCCTTATCTGCAATTCTAAAATCAAAAAGCTTGGGAAACTGGAAAATTTGACAACTCGAATAGTGGTAAAAGCTGAATCAGACTCATTTAGTGGTAAAGCTGATATGAGACTAGTCATAGTCTTTTTTATTTTTTATCTTAATTTTTGTGGGTACTTATGTGTATATATTTGTAGGATATATGAAATGTTTTGATACAGGCATGCAACATGTAACAATCACATCATGTAAAATGGGGTATTCATCACCTCAAGCATTTATCTTTTGTGTTACAAACAATCCAATTATACTTTTAGATTTTTTTCTAAGATATCTTGTTATAAACAATTTTTACTTATTTTTAAATATACAAAATTACTATTAACTATAGTCACCCTGTTGTGCTATCAAATACTAGGACTTAATTCATTCTTTTGGGGAGTTTTGTACCCGTTAACCATCCCCACTTACCCCCCGACCCTCCATCTACCCTTCCCAACATCTGGTAACCATCCTTCTATTCTCTATCTCCATGAGTTCAATAGTTCTGATTTTTAGATCTCACACATAAGTGAAAATGTGCTTTGTCTTTCTGTCCCTGGCTTAACTTAGCATAATGACCTCCAGTTCTATTCATGTTGTTGCAGATGACAACATCTTATTCTTTTTGATGGCTGAATAGTACTTTATTGTGTATCATTACCACACTTTGTTTTATTCATCTGTTGATGAACACTTAGGTTGCTTCCAAATTTTGGCTATTGTGAGCAGTGCTGCAACAAACATGGGATTGCAGATAGCTCTTCGATATGCTGATTTCCTTTCTTTTGGGTATATACCCAGCAGTGAGATTACTGAATCACGTGGTAGCTCTATTTTTAGGTTTTTGAGGAACCTCTAACTGTTCTCCATAGTGCTTTTAGTAATTTACATTCCTACCAAGAGTGGGGTTCCCTTTTTACCACATCCTTGCCAGCATTTGTTATTATTGCCTTTCTTTTGACTAAAAGCCATTTTAACTGAGGTGAGATGATATCTCATTGTAGTTTGGATTTGCATTTCTCTGATTATCAGTAATGTTGAGCACTTTTTCATATGCCTATTTGCCATTTCCATGGCTTCTTTTGAGAAATATTTATTCAAATCTTTTGCCCATTTTTAAATCAGATTATCAGATTTTTTCCCACAGAGTTGAGCTCCTTGTATATTCTGGCTATTAACCCCTTGTCCAATGGGTAGTTTGCAAATATTTTCTCTGATTCTTTGTGTTGCCTCTTCACTTTGTTGTTTCCTTTGGTGTGCAGCAACTTCTTAACTTGATATGATCCCATTTGTCTATTTTTGTTTTGATTGCCTGTGCTTGTAGGGTATTACTCAATAAATTTTTGTTCGGACCCATGTCTTGGAGATTTTTCCCCAGTGTTTTCTTGTAGTAAATTTATAATTTGAGGGTCTTATATTTAAATATTTAATGTATTTCTATGTGATGTTTCTATATGGCTTGAAATAGTGGTCTAATTTCATTCTTCTGCATGTAGATATTCATTTTCCCCACCACCATTTTTGAAGACTGTCTTTTCCACAGTGTATGTTCTTGGCATGTTTGTTGAAAATGAATTTACTGTAGGTGTGTGAATTTGTTTCTGGGTTCTCTATTCTGTTCCATTGGTCTATATGTGTGTTTTTATGCCAATACCATGCTGTTTTGGTTATTATAGCTCTGTAGTATAATTTGAAGTCAGGTAATGTGATTTTCTCAGTTTTGTTCTTTTTGCTTAGAATAGCTTTGACTATTTTGAATTTTTTGTGGTTCCATATAAATTTTACAAAATTTATGTGTGTGTATCTGAAGAATGTCATTGGTATTTTGATAGGGATAGCACTGAATCTGTAAATTGCACTGGGCAGTATGGACATTTTAATAATATTGATTCTTCCAATCCATGGACATGGAGTATCTTTCTGGTTTCTTTTCATGTCCTCTTCAATTTCTTTCATCAGCATTTTATAATTTTCACCATAGAGATCTTTCACTTCTTTCATTAAGTTAGTTCCTAGGTATTTGTGGCTACTGTAAATAGGATTCCTTTTTTAATTTATTTTTCAGATTGTTCACTGTTGCATTTTGAAATGCTACTGTTTTTTGTATGTGGATTTTATATCCTGCAACTTTACTAAATTTGTTTATCAGTTTGAATAGGTGTGTGTGTGTGTGTTGTGTGTGTGTGTGTGTGTGTAGTCTTTCGTTTTTTCCAAGTATAATATTACATCATCTGCAAACAAGGATAATTTGACTTCTTTCCTTCCAATTTAGATGCCCCTTATTTCTTTCTCTTGTCTGATTTTCTAGCTAGGACTTCCAGTACTATGTGGAGTAACAGTGGTAAAAGTGGCCATCCTTTTCATCTTCCAGATCTTATACAAAAGGCTTTCAGTTTTTCCACATTCAGTATGATACTAGCTGTGAGTCTGTCATATATGGTTTTACTGATGCTAATGTATATTCTATATCCAGTTTTTTAAGGGTGTATTATAAAGGAGTGTTGAATTTTATCAACTGCTTTTTCACCATCAATTGAAGTGATCATATGGTTTTTGTCTTTCATTCTATTGATATGGTGTGTCACATTGATTAATTTGTATATATTGAACCATCCTTGCATCCCAGGGATAAATCCCACCTGATCATGATGAATAATCTTTCTAATGTACTGTTGAATTTGGTTTGCTAGTATTTTGTTGAGGATTTTTGCATCAATATTCATCAAAAATACTGATCTGTGATTTTCTTTTTTTAATGTGTATTTGTCTATTTTTGATATAAGGGTAATACTGGACTTATAGAATAAGTTTGGAAGTATTCCCTTTTCTGTTTTTTGGAGTAGTTAGATTAGTATTGGTATTCATTTTTTAAATATTTGGTAGAATTCAGCAGTGAAGCCATCAGTTTCTGGACTTTTCTTTACTGGGAGAATTTTTAATACAGCTTCAATCTCATTACTTGATACTGGTTTGTTCAGGTTTTGAATTTCTTATGGTCTAATCTTGGTAGGTTGTATTTTTCTAGGAATTTGTCTATTTCTTCTAGATTTTCCAATTTATTGGTATATGGTTGCTCATAGTAGCAATTAATGATCATTTGAATTCCTGTGGTATCATTTGTAATGTCTCCATCTTCATCTCTGACTTTATTTATTTGGATCTTCTCTCTTTTTTTCCTAGTCTGGCCAAAAGTTTGTTAATTTTGCTTAACTTTTTAAAAAACTATCTTGTTTATTTCAATTTTATTTATTTCTGCTCTGATCTTTATTTATTTTTTCTTTCACTTATTTAGGGTTTGGTTTGCTCTTGCTTTTCTAGTTCTTTAAGATGCATTTTTTGGTTGTTTATTTGAAGTTTTTCTTATTTTTTGATATCGGCACTTATGGCCATAAACTTCCCTCTTAGTACTACTTTTGCTATATTCCATAGGTTTTGCTTCTTGTGTTTCCATTATCATTTGTTTCAATAGAGGTTTCAATTTTCTTTTTGATTTCTTCATTGACCCACTGGTCATTCAGGAGCATACATACAAATACATACATTTCCATGTATTTGTACAGTTTCCAAAATTCCTCTTGTTATTGATTATGAGTTTTATTCCACTTTGGTCAGAGAAGATGCTTGATATTATTTTACTTTTTTGAATGTTTTAAGACTTGTTTTGTGACCTAATGTCTTCCCTTGAGAATCATCCATGTGCTGAGGAAAAAAGTGTGTATTCTGCAGCCATTGGATGAACTGTTCTGTAAATGTCTATTAGGTCTATCTGGACTATAGTGTAGATTGTCCAGTGTTGCTTTGTTGCTTTGTTGATTTTTCCATCTGGACAATCTGTTCTATCTGATGCTGAAAGTGTGGTGATGAAGCCTCTAGCTTTCTTTTTTTGTTTGTTTTTTAGTAGAGATGTGGTTTCACTATGTTGCCCAGGCTGGTCTCGAACTCCTGAGCTCAGACAATCCGCCTGCCTTGGCCTCCCAAAGTGCTAGGATTATAGGCGTGAGCCACTGCACCTGGCTGCCTCTAGCTATTAGTGTATTGGGGCTCATCTCTGTCTTTAGTATACTCTAATAGTATTTGCTTTATAAATCTGGGTGTGTCAGTGTTGGGTGCATATGTATTTAAAATTGTGGGTTTTATTTTTTCTGAATTGACCCCTTTTATCATAATATAGTGACCAGTTTTGTCTCTCTTATAGTTTTTGACTATAAATCTATTTTTTCTGATAAAAGTATGGCTACTCCTGCTCTTTTGGTTTCCATTGGTATGGAATATTTTTTTCCATCCCATTGCTTTCAGTCTATGTGTATATTTATAGGTGAAGTGTATTTCTCTTAGGCAACAGATCACTGGGTCTTGTCTTTTTTGTATCCATTCAGCAACTCAGTGTCTTTTGATTCGAGAGGTTAGTCCACTTATAGTCAGTGTCTTTATTGGTAAGTAAGGACTTACTCCTGGCGTTTTGTTATTTGTTTTCTGGTTATTTTGTGGTCTTGTTTCCTTCCTGTCTTCCCTTCAGTGAAGGTGATTTTCTTGGGTCTTGCTTTTTATGTTTTGTGTATTAGTTGTATGTTTTTTTGGATTGAGGTTACCATGAGGTTTGCAAATACTACCTTATAACCCATTATTTTAAGCTGATAACAACTTAACACTGTTTACATAAACAAACAAAAAACTGATAAACACTCTATGCCTTAACTTCATCTCCTTGTTGTTTTGACTTTTTGTTGTTTCCATTTATATTTTATTGTATTGTTTATGTCTTGAAAACTTGTTATGGTTTTCTATTGGTTAATTGTTTAGTTTTTCTATTTAAGATAGGAGTAGTCTACACACCACAGTTACAGTGTTATGATATTCTGTGTTTTCCTGTGTACTTGCTATTACCAGTGAGTTTTGTACTTTCCATGATATATTGCTTATTAATGTCCTTTTCTTTCTGATCAAAATACTCCCTTTAGCATTTCTTGCAGAAAGTTCTGGTGTTGATAAAATCCCTAAGCTTTTGTTTGTCTGGGAAAGCCTTTATTTCTTATTCATGTTTGAAGGATATTTTCACCGAATATACTATTCTAAAGTAAAAGTTTTTTCCTTCAGCACTTTAATTATGTCATGCCATTCTTCTCTCCTGGCCTGTGAAGTTTGCACTGAAAATTCTGCTGTCAGACATATTGGAGCTCCATTGTATGCAATTTCTTTTTTCTTGCTGGTTAGGATCCTTTCTTTATCCTTGACCTGTGGGAGTTCAATTATTAAATGCTTTGGGGTAGTCTTCTTTGGGTTAATTCTGCATGGTGTTCTATAACCTTCTTGTACTTGGATATTGATATCTTTTATAGGTTTGGGAAATTCTCTGTTATTATTCATTTGAGTAAACTTTCTGCCCCTATCTCTTTCTGTACCTTCTCTTTAAGGCCAATAACTCTTAGATTTGCCATTTTGAGGCTATTTTCTAGCCTGCTTTGCTTCATTGTTTTTTCTTTTCTTTTTCTTTTTTTTTTTGTTTTTTTTGTCTTTTCTGTGTATTTTCGAACAGCCTGTCTTCACGCTCACTAATTCTTTATTCTGCTTCATTACGTCTGCTATTAAAGGACTTTGATGCATTTTTCAGCATGGCAAATTGCATTTTTAGCTCCAGAATTTCTGCTTGATTCTTTCTAATTATTTCAATCTCTTTGTTAAGTTAATCAGATAGAATTCTGAATTCCTTCTCTATATTATCTTGAATTTCTTTGAGTTTCCTCAACACAGCTATTTTGAATTATCTGTCTGAGAAGTCACATATCTCTGTTTCTCGAGAGTTGGTCCCTGGTGCCTTATTTATTTCATTTGGTGAGGTCATGTTTTTCAGGATGGTGTTGATCCTAGTAGATGTTCTTTGATGTCTGGGCATTTAAGTGTTAAGTATTTACTGTAGTCTTCACTTTCTGGAATTACTTATAGCTGTCCTTCTTGGGAAGGCTTTCCAGATATTCAGAAGGACTTGATTGTTGTGATCTAAGTGTTGTGATCTAAGCTGTATCTGCTTTAGGGGCACCCGAAGCCTGGTAATGCTGTAGTTCTTACAGACTCATAAAGGTACTGCCTTGATGGTCCTGGACAACATCCAGAAGGATTCTCTGGATTACCAGGCATAGATTCTTGTTCTCTTTCCTCACGTTCTCCAAATGAATGGAGTCCGTCTGTCCCACTCCACCCCCGTCTCTGTCTCTGCCTCTTTCTCTGTTCTAGGCCATCTGGAGCTGGGGATATTGTGACATAAGCACCTCTGTGGCCATCACCACTAAAACTGTACTGGGTCAGACCTGAAGCCAGCACAGCACTGGGTCTCACCTGAGGCTTGCTGTAACCACTTCCTGGCTTCAGCCTGTGTTCACTCAAGGCTTTGGTGCTCTACAATCCGCAGGTGACAAAGCCAGCCATGCCTGTATCCTTCACTTCAGAGTGGCAGGTTCCCCCAGGCCCCGGGCATGTCCAGAGATGCCATTCAGGAGCCAGGGACTAGAGTAAAAAATCTTAGAAGTCTACCTGGTATCCTATTGTACTGTGGCTGAGCTGGCACTGAACTCAAAAGACGTAGTCCTCCCCACTCTTCCCTCCCCTACTTAAAAGCAGAGGAGCCTCACCCTGTGGCTCCCGCTACCACATCTCCATGCGGATTACTGTACCACTGATGTTCCCTTAAGGCCCAAGGGCTCTTCAGTCAGCTTGTGTTGAATGCTGCCTGGCCTGAGACTCACCCTTCAGAGCAGCACGTTCTCCTCTGACCCAGAGCAGGTCCAGAAATTCTATTCAATAGCCAAGTCCTGGAACCTAGGACCCCAAGAACCTGCTTGGTGCTCTAACCCCTGTGACTGAGCTGGTAACTAAGGTACAAAACAAAGTTCCCTCTGCTTTTCCCTTTGATTTTCTCAAGTAGAAGGAGTCTCACCCTGTACCCACCACAACTAGGAATGTGCTTAGTCTCACCTGAAGCCAACAAGTCTCACAGTCTCACCCAAGGCCCTCAATGTAGTTCCTGGGTATTACTGCTGGTTGTTTAGGGCCCAAGGTCTCTTCAGTTAGAAGGTGATGAATGCTACCAGGACTGGGTTCTTTCCTTCAAGGCAGCAGGTTGCCTTCTGGCCCAGGTTGTATCTAGAAATGTCATTCAGTAGCAGGATCTGGAAAGGGGTCTTCATAACTCTAACTGGTGCCCTACCCAACTGTGGCTGAGCTGGTATCCAAGATCCCAGACAGAGTCCTCTTTAGTCTTCCGTCTTCTTTCCTCAAGTGGAGTGGATGGGTCTTTTTCAGAGCCACGAGCTGTACAGCCTGTGGTTAGGAGGAGGTGATGCCAATACTCCCTTCCCCACCCTGGCTGGTGTCTCAGTAAGTCACATTCCCCCGCTCCCCCAGTCCACTGTCTCTGGCCCAAGTTCAACACTAGGACTTGCCTTGGAGTTGAAGTCCTTATGGCCTAGCCTGCCTTTCCAGTTTATTTTGGGCTCCAGAACACTTTAGCCTGCACTGATGAGTCTTACAGGGACTCAAGTTTGGACCACTGGGATCAGCGATTCCTTTCTGGCTAAACAGGCCCAGTTAAAATGCTCGCTTTTTGGATGGACATCAGCTGCGTTTGGTCTAGTTTTGTTTTCTGTTATAATAGGGCAGCACTGAGCTCAGTGCCTCATAAATGCTACACTCTCTCTCTCTCCAGCACACCAAACATTCTCCACACCATGCTTCTGCTGCCGGAGAGGTGGCATCAGCTATTTGAGACTGTTTTTCCTGTTCAGTGCCTCATGTAGTGATAGGAAGTTAAAGCCACGTACTGTGAGTGCTCACCTGATTTTTGAGCCTTATGAATGTACTTTTTTTGATAGTTATTGAATTGATGTCCTTGCCTGGGGGGACAATCAGTGGAGATTTCTATTCTGCCATCTTGCTCTGCCCCTAGTTATAGTCTTTAAAAAATCTCACTTAGAATGAATATATGTTTTACTGCAAGGTTATTAACATAATTGACTTCAGGGTGCCTTCCCAGACCTCTTGGATGGGAGGGGAGAAGAGTAGGAGATGTTGCATAATTATAGTACATGTACTATATTACCTTAAAAATACCAAAAATACTTAATTCCAAATGACATCTGGCTTCACCGGGATGGTGGGGCTACATAATATCTAGGAATTATAAATACTGTGAATGGAAATGAAGCAGGTATGGATATAGAGAATAAGGGCCAATGGCGAAAAGGGTAAAAGTCAGAGGCGGAGGTTTTTTAGCTAGACTGGTGAGAGAATCCTCTCTGGGAAGTGATATTTGAGTAGATCCAGAAACATTCCAGGAACTTTCAAGGAAAAAGAGTGTTTTAGTCAGTGGGAACGGACATGTGGTTATCTAAAGAGACATTCCAATCTAAGAGAAGACAAAGGTCAAAGACTTAAATCAAGAGCGTGCTCAGCATGTGTGGAGAACATGAAAGCCACTGAGGCTATAGAATACGAAACAAGAGGAAGAGTCATCAGATAGGCTTTCAGAAAAGTAACCAGGATCCAAGTCCTTGCCTTAGATGTTATGGAAAGTCTTTGGGGAATTTTGAACAAGGGAGTCTGAAATTCAGTTTTCTTTTTAAAACTGTCATTCTGTTTCTCTATAGATAATTTTTAAAAATCACTCGACTTTTGTGGATAGTAGAGTAGTAGATGTTTGCAGTGGTGAGGATTGGAAAAGATAAGTGATCATGACAATGGATAAAACTCAGAAATTTGATGATGTGTGATCATATGGATACTTTTTTTTTTTCAAGAAAGCATCTCGCTGTTACCTAGTTGGAGTGCAATGGCATGATTGTAGTACATTGCAGCTTCGACCTCCTGGCCTCAAGTGATTGTCCTGGTTGAGGCTCCCGAGTAGCTAGGACTATAGGCATGCAACACCATATCTCACTTTTTGTTTCTTTCTTTCTTTTTTTTTTTCTTTTTTTGGTAGAGACATAGTCTCACTCTGTTGCCAACACTGTATAGATACTGTTTAATAAAATAATGTCCTAGTTATATTTTAACAAAATAATATCTTTTAGGTATCTGTTGAGTGAATGGTGTGCTATGAATTGATAATCTAAATATTATGCTATCATGTTTTTTGGGTTTTGTTCTAGATTTTTCCCTAAGTATTAGGGCTAAGAAATGAGCTTGGTCATTATAGTGCTCTTACCAGCCTGCCTCTCTTTTCTCAAAGAGGGAAAGAGCCCCAGCTCGAGGAAAGAGCCCCCAAACTTGGAGTAAAAAGAACTGTTTTCTTATGTCCGATCTGCCACTAACTGACTATAACATGGTTTATTTAACCTCTTTTGATTTTGGTTTTCTATACTGTAAAGTGGATTGAATTACCTGATTGATAATAGCTCTGTTTGAATCTTCAGTCTTAAATTTAACAAGCCCTTTCTGATTCTACAATTCTATGATTTTTAAATGAGACTGCATAAAAATCTCAAAACTTCCTTAAATGTAAATGTTAAAGAATACGGAATAACTGGATGTGTTCAAAATTGGTAAATTTACCCTGGTATCCTTTTTAACAGGACCAAGAAAATAAATACCAGAAATCAACAAGAGCACAGACTATTTCCCTTCATCAATCCATAGAACCCTAATACTTCTTTAGTTCCATCAAACACAGAGGAATGACCACCATGGCAGATGGCGACAGAGGATGTCAACAATTTTTTGGAGGCAAGCAATGAAATATTTCTACTATGAGTTTTCTGTTATTAATCATGTAGAAGCAAGTAGAATTATATTGGGTTTTAGTTTAAAATGAAAAGCATTATTTACTGTAGGAATTTATGTATGCATAGCTATTTCTTTATTTTCTTTTTTTCCTCTTTTAACACCCATGCATGTCAGAAGTTATATTAAGATGCATTTGCCCTTACCTCCAGAGTAACAGATAGAATAAGACTATCTTAAATCCTTAAATACAGAACAAGGACTTAAATAACCGAAATTAAGTACCTATATTTGAAAACAGGACTTTTTCACATCTATCTTGGACACATATATAACTGTAAGTACTAAATAAAATTAGAAATTAGAATTATTTTAATTATTTTCTATTTATTTTAGAGTTGTTCATACTATTTGTGAATTTTATGTAGTTAAAGGTATCCCAGCATATTTCCTCCCTTTTCTTTAACAGCTAATATAAAGTGCTCCAAAATCTTAGGAAGCCATCCCTTTACAACTCTCACAGCTTTACATTTTGTGAAAATTCCGTATCAAAATATTTACTTGAACTTTTAGTTAATTCTATGACAGCTCCTATTGCTCCCAAAAGAGCATTTGGGCAAGGATTGTGGATCACAATGCCACCTTCAAATTTCAAATTAATTACATTACCTTTAAAAGAGAAGCTTGCTTGGAAAGAAATTCACCATATATATTTTTAAATGTATAAGGAATCTGGCTTTTCTTCATTCATGAAAAATAAAGACTTAAGTAGATGAAAATAAAGTGAAATAAAAATATACACTTTAAAAAATTTAAGTAGAATTCTCTAAAATGTAATCTTTCAAGGGATTTTATACAAAGAAACTATATATATGCTTAGAATTTTTTATTTAGTGTTAATTCAACTCATCAGCCTAAGGTCATCCATAAAAACATGTCTGCTTTTAAGTTTCACATAAGAGGAATGCTTTCTCTAGATAAAGAAGAAGATAAATGTTTAAAAATCCCAGTGTAGAGATTCTGAGTTTTCTTTCAGTAACTAGAGTCAGAATTAATTCTTGCTTTTCTGTTGGGGAAAATTTCGTCTAATTACATTCAATTTATTCTGCAACTTTTTGGACAGCAAATCCTGATCACCAAAGAAAAAGCAGCTGTGTTGCCCTTGCCTCACAATTATAACAATAGTATTATTATGCAGTCACCAGAGTTTATGGAACCATGAGGTGGTTGTATCCACTGGCTGTTTTCTGACAGAGACACACCTAAACCTTTCTGAATTGCTGATAATGTATGCCTTCTATTTGTAAGGATCTTCAAAGAAATAGATTCCACTGCTTCCTTCAGCAAGCCAATTTAGTATAACAGCTCTCAGAAGCAGAAAATTCTTTCTTATAACCCTTTATGCACTTTCATCAACTGTTTCTAAAACTCATTTTCCTAGAATTGCATTTTAAATATTATTTAAATATTTTCTTAGTTTGGTATAATTCACTTAAGTATTTTTTAAAACTACTAAAAATTGACCATTGTTTAATTAGTAGAAATATTCCTATAAACCATGCTTCCTCATAAGCAGTGTACATTTCTCCCTCAGTATCTGCAGGGGATTGACTCCAGAACCCCCTGTGAATACCAAAAGCCAGGGATGTTCAAGTCCCTTATATGAAACGGTGCAGTTTTTGCATATAACTCACACATATCCTCCTTATACTTTAAATCATCTCTATATTACTTATACTACCGACTACAACCTAAATTCTAGGTAAATAGCTGTTATTTTTTTTACTCTGATTATTTTTTATTGTTGTCATGTTATTTTTATTGTCTTTTTTCTGAATATATTTGATCCAAGATTGCTTGAATTTTTAGATGCAAAACTTATGAATACAGAAGACTGACTATACTATCAAAGTTCTTTTTCTTACGTTTCCTTTTCTAACTCATCCACATACATCTTGTTTTGAGCTTCAGTTATTCTTTAACCATCAGACTGTATCAATGGTATATAGCTTTAACTTATTAAGAATTAAGCCCTTTGTTCTTTATTAATTTCATTCTGTTTGTGACCAAGTAATTAATAAGCCATAGATATTTATAATTCTAATCCCAGGTGCTATTTCATTTATTTTCCACATTTTTAGGGAAAGTTATACTGGTAAAAACTTTTAGAGGTTAGAAAGGCAGTTGAACATAGCAGGTATGATTTATAAGAATGCTACAGGAATACCTCAGAGATATTGCATGTTTGGTTCCAGACTACCACAATAAAGCAAGCCACACACTTTTTTCCCAGTGCATATACAAGTTATCTTTGCACTATACTATAATCTATTCAGTGTGTAATTGCATTATGTCTTTAAAAAACAATGCACATTTCTTAATTTTAAAATAGTTTTCTAAAAATGGGGGGATGCTTTGGGGGGTTGGTGGGCAGGGTCTCACTCTCTCTTCCAAGCTGGAGTCCAGTGGTGCAATCATGGCTCACTGCTGCCTTGACTTCCTGGACTCAAGTGATTCTCCCACCTCAGCCTCTGAAATAGCTGGGAATACAGGCATGCACTATCACACCAGGCTAATTGTTATATTTTTTTGTAGAGACAGGGTTTTGCCCTGTTGCCCAGGCTGGTCTTGAACTCCTGGGCTCAAGCGATCTGCCTGCCTTGGCCTCCCAAAGTACCGGGATTACAGGCATAAGCCACACATGCTGGCCTCCTTTTGATAGTGAAACGTCTTACCTGGATGTTGATGGTTGCTGACTGGTCACAGTCATGGTGACCAGTCAGCAGCCATCAACATCCAGGCAAGACCCTTTATTGTGGCTGAAGATTGGGATGGCTATGGCAATATATTGAAATAAGACAGCAAAGAATATTGCCACATCAATTGCCTTGACAAAGTAAATTGGTTTTCAATTTACTTTGCCCAGATCCGTCAGAGGATTCGCTATCTGTATTTGTAAGGCAGATACTATTTGTAAGGCAGATACAGCCTTACAAAATACATTTCTTAAGTAGTCTTGAAAGTCGATGGGCTTTTCAAGTTAGAAGAGTTGATCCATGGGCTACAGAAGGAATGTTATGTTACCAAGCATAAGAACAGCATGAATCTCCTTGTATATCTTAATCACAGCTCTTGGGTGACTAGGTATACTGTTAGTGAGTAGTAATTTTTCCAAAGGAGTATTTTTTTTTTTTTTTTCTGAGCAGTAGGTCTCAACAGCAAGCTTAAAATAGTCAGCAAATCATGCTGCAAACAGATGTCCTCTAGGCTTTGTTGTTGCATTTACAGAGCACAGGCAGAGTAGATGTAGCATAATTCTTAAGGGCGCTGAATTATTTGAACGGTAAATGAACATTGGCTGGAACCTAAAGTCACCAACTGCATTAGTCTCTAACAAGAGAATCAGTGGCTCCTCTGAAGCTTTGAAGTGGGGCATTGACTTTTCCTCTAGTTATGAAAATCCCAGGTGGCATCTTCTTCCAATTGAAGGCTCTTTTATCTACACTGAAAATCTGTTATTTAGCATAGCCACCTTCATCAGTGATTTTAGCTAGAGCTTCTAGATAACTTGCTGCAGCTTCTCCATCAGTGTTTGCTGCTTCACTTTGCACTTCTATGTTGTGTAGACAGCGTCTTTCCTTAAACCTCATGAATCAACTTGTTCTGCTAGTGTCAAATCTTTCTTCTGCAGCTTCCTCACCTCTCTCAGCCTTCATAGAACTGAAGAGAGTTAGGGCCTTTCTCTGGATTCAGCTTTGGCTTAAAGAAATGTTGTAGTCAGTTTGATCTTCTATCCAGACCTCTAAAAGTTTGTCTGTATCAGCAGCAAGGCTGTTTTTCTTTCTTATCATTTGTGTATTCACTGGAATAACACTTTTAACTTGCTTCAAGAGCTTTTCCTTTGCATTCACAATTTGGCTAACTGTTGGACGCAAGAGGCCTGGCTTTCAACTTGTCTTGGCTTTTGACATGTCTTCCTTACTGTGCTTCATTCTTTCTAGCCTTTGATTTGAACTGAGAGACATGTGACTCTTCCTTTCATGTGAACACTTAGAGGCAATTATAGGTTATTACTTAGCCTCATTTCAGTATTGTATTTTGGGGGATTGGGAGCCCAAGGAGAGGGAGAGAGACAGGGAAACACCCAGGCAGTGGAGTATTCAGAACACACAACATTGATCAGTTAAGTTTGCCCTCTTATATTGGGGCAGTTCATGATGCCCCAAAACAATTACAGTGGAAACATCAAAGATCACTGATCACAGATCACCATAAAAGATATTATAATGAAAAAGTTTGAAATATGGTGACAGTTATGAAAATGTGACTCAGAGTCATGAAGTGAGCACATGCTGTGTGTGAAAACGACAATGATGGACTTGCTCAGTGCAGAGCTGTCACAAAACTTCCATTTGCAAAGCACAATAAAGCAAAGCACAATAAAATGAGGTATGCCTACATACAAGAACACAAATCCACAGACCTGATTAAGGCTGATTTATTAACCACAACCATGCATTCTACCAGCTGTGTGACCACGGGCAAATTGTTGATTTTTTTCACCCCCAATTTGTAAGTCTTTAAAATTTGAGTGCTAATAATCATGTAATGTGGGGATTAAATGGAATAGATAATATAAGTAATAAGCTTAGGTTCTTAGCACTGCATAACATGTAATTCAATAAACAGATGACATAGTTATCCCACTCTGCAAAATACTTGAAAACAGGTTTCTTCATAGCAAGCTCAATTCTTAAAAAAGAACAATGATTCTTTTTATGCCAAACTTGTTTTACATCACTATATCTGTTTTACTGCTGCTAAATTTTGTTCACATTGAAATGTCCAAACAAGCAGTTTAAAGTTCATGTTTAAAACTATGAAAATGTGATTTATCCAGAAACCACATTAGAAAAATTACACCAACAGTTATTAACCTGAGTCTCATAGAAACTGTGTACATTCCAAATTTTGTTTAAAAATGTAGACAGCATGGACTGTTCTAAAATTTTAACTGAAGTCAACCACTATTATTTGGAGAAATATTCCATTTATAGGACAGAGTGATTTGAGGAATCTTCTTGGGATTAAATCTCTTTTATGTATATGTTGATCAGATGTTTATTTGGTCTGAAAAACTGATTCAATGTATCCACTGGAAAAACAAAAAGAAACAGACAATTTTGTTCTATTAATATTAGTGTTCTGGGTCTACTGTAACAAATTACCATAAATTATGTAGCTTAAAATAACAAAAGTTTATTCTCTCACAGTTCTGGAGTCTAGAAGTCCAAAACTAAGTTGTTGGCAGAGCCTTGCTTTTTGAAGGCTGGTGGGGAGAATTTGTTCCTTTTGCTTGGCTCTGGGGTTGCCAGCAATTTTTGGCATTCCATGGCTTGTAGACATATTACTTCAATCTTTGTGTTCATCATCACGTGGCATTCTCCCTGTGTGTCTGTTTCTCTTCTGCTCATCTTATAAGGATTGGATTAGGGCCTACCCTAATTCAGTACAACCTCATCTTAATTACATCTATAAAGACTGTATTTCCCAATAAGTTCACATTCATAGGTACTAGAGATTAGGACTTCAACATATCTTTGGGGGAACATATATATGTATATATAAGATAGAGTATACATATATAGATAGAGTATATATAGATATATAACTGAGAATAGAATTAGAAAAGAAAAATGAGTTTTGAAAACAAATTTCTTTTGTTCAGCCTCTGAAAAGAGGTTATTTCACTTGTGATAAGACATGATCTACATGTTTTGCTTAGTAATATTTGACACCACCATTTCTTAGACATCGACAGTTCCTCGATCATTCATTTTCCTATCTACTCTCTAGCTTTATTTATTAAAATTTAAAGCAATAGCTATCATTTTGCTTGCTTTGTTTACTTGATGTCAGAGTTCAAACAATAGGTTTACAGATTCAAGACCACAGGATACAAACTACATGCATCAACAAATGAAATGCCCTACAACTTTAGAGATGGTATACCATTTATATTTATAATCATACTTATAGTTATACTTTGTAAATGAACTTAGGTCAGATTTCCTTTTCCATATTCGCTTAAACCAGGCCACCTTTTATTATTATGGGTAAGAAATTAAGAAAAATTGTTGACATTTATGGGTAATGTTTATGGATAAGACTTATGGGTTATATTATGGGTAAGAAACTAAGAAAAATTACTGACATTTCAAAATGAACAAGTTTATTTTATTTACTTACACAAACACACACACACACACACACACACACGTATATTGAGATAGGGTCTTGCATTGTAACCCAGGCTAGAGTGCAGTGGAATGAATGTGGCTCAGTGCAGCCTTAACCTCCTGGGCTCAAGTGATCCTCCCATATCAGCCTCCTGAGTAGCTAGGACCACAGCTGCACGCTACCATGCCCAGCTAATTTTTGGATTTTTTGTGGAAACGGGATCTTGCCCATTCATCCCATTACTGGGTATATACCAAAAGGATTCTAAATCACGCTGCTATAAAGACACATGCACACGTATGTTATTTCGGCACTATTCACAATAGCAAAGGCTTGGAACCAACCCAAATGTCCATCAATGATAGACTGGATTAAGAAAACTTGGCACATATACTCCATGGAATACTATGCAGCCATAAAAAAAAAGATGAGTTCATGTCCTTCATAGGGACATGGATGAAGCTGGAAACCATCATTCTGAGCAAACTATCGCGAGGACAGAAAACCAAGCACCGCATGTTCTCATTCATAGGTGGAAATTAAACAATGAGAACACTTGGACACAGGGTGAGGAACACCACACACCAGAGCCTGTTGTGGGGTGGGAGGAGGAGGGAGGGATAGCATTAGGAGATATACCTAATGTAAATGACAAGTTAATGGGTGCGGCACACCAACATGGCATATGTACACATGTGTAACAAACCTGCACGTTGTGCACATGTACCCTAGAACTTAAAGTATAAAAAGAAGAAAAAAAGAAAGAAACGGGTCTTGCCATGTTTCTCAGGCTGGTCTCGAACGCTTGGGTTCAAGCAATCCTCTTATTTCAGCCACCGAAAGTGCTGGGATTATAGGCATGAGCCACTGCACCCAACCTCATTATGAATTGTTAACATTAATTCAATGGCTTATACTAGTAAAGCTCATTCTAGTGAAGGCTCTTTCTAATCATTACTACATTTTTAGTATTACGTCTTCTTTTTGGTCATGTCCCATATAGTATTCAGGCAATTGTCACAGATATTTCATGTAATAAAACTTACACAGAACTATTCTTTAGAAATTTCTCTGTTTCTTCAAGTTCACTGGCTGGTTTCTCTGCCATGTCCAATGTGCTGTTAAGCCTATCCAGGTTATTTTTCATTTTGATACTCTACTTTTTAGTTTCATAATTTGCATGTGATGCTTTTGAAAAATATTTGTTATGGTAAAATATATATAATATAAAATTTTATCCATTTTTAGGTATACTTGGTTCTTTTTTATTGGTTTTATTTCTCTGCTGAAATGCTATTTGGGCATTTATAATGATTATCTTTTTCTTTATGTTCTCAGTAATAGCTGCCATAAGGTACATGTGTGAATCATCTCAGAGTCTGTTCCATTGGCTGCTTTTTCTGTGGCCTTTGGTTTGTATTTTTCTGTTTCGTTACATTTCTAAGAAATTTTTTATTGTATATTAGATGTAGATGACACACTGTAGAGACTCTAGATTCTGTTATCTTCTTCTGAAGAGTATTGACCTTTTTCCTAACAGTTAAATCAGTAGCTGCTCACATTTATCTAGTGAAGGTTTGGTTTGATGTTTTGTTAGAGAGTGGATCTATTTTGGTTTTGTTCGTAATCCTTGGGTGACTTCCTTAGTGTAGGGATATAATATTTACTCCTAAAACGTGGTCCTTTATGGATTTCTGTGGAAAGCCTGAGGTGTTATAATCTGCTTTTATTTGATGGGATTCAAACTTGAAACTCTTTGTCTCATGTAATGGGCAGTAGAAGAAATCCTTATTTTTGCTTTCCAGCTGTTACTTTCCATTGGGTTTTTGGAGTCTTCCCCATGCATGCATGTACAGTTTAGGTGCCAGCCTAGGTGGGAATTGATATATAAATATTGTATACTCCTCCTCTGTATTTTCTTCCTTTCTGGACTCCCCCTCCCCAACCCTCGATTTTCAGCCATTCTCTCAACTCTGAATTCTGCCCTCTGATACCTCAAGCAAGTAAGACTGTGGCTTTCTGCTTAAGTTCTACTTGCTCATATACCATTGTACCTCAGGAGAGCCATATAAATGTAGAATTATATGCTGCCCAGTGATGTTATCTTCTTTCAAGGGTCAAATCCTCACTCTTTCTATTTCTGCCTACATTTGGTCACTCTGTAGTATGTCTTCAAATAATTGTGTTTTGCTTATTGGCTTTAGTATTTTTTCACAGTTTATGGTTGTTATCAACGGGAGAATTAGTGTGATTTAAGTTACTTGGCATTACTTGAATTGGAATTACTGGGTCTTTTCACTTTCATACTTACCTGTTCACTTTATTATTTCATCTCATCATTAGTGTAGTCACTTTCACCTAGGTTTGATTCCTGGTTCTGCTGTTTATTACTGTGTTACTTCAAACTTCTGATCTTCAGTGTTCCTGTATGTAAAGTGGAAATGATCACATGTATCTCAGAGTTGCTTTAGAATATTAAATGTGAAAATATACGTAAAGCCTGTGACACGTAACATAGAAGTTAATTTACACCTGTAAATGCTACTTCCCTTTATTACCATAATTATTTTATAAGGTTGGAAGGTCAAATATTACTATATAGGATGAATTGCTTAAGATCTTACTACTAGATACCAGAAGTATGGTTTAATTATATTAAATATATAAGGTAAATTTATGCCTACCAGTGATTCATTTCTGCTATATATATATATATATATTCATTTCTATATTATTACATCAAGAAGAATTACCTGCGATTTTGAGGAAAAATAGAAAAACAAGGGTTACTAACAGTAAGGCATTATCACATGCCAGTGTTCTGGGCTGTGTCCTTTTTCTCTTCTGGGTACACTTAAAGCCAGCCCACTGTCAGGTTGCCAGAAGATATTACTGCAGTATTTCTTTTCTATCAAAGAAGAACGAGTCCAAGGAAGTTTGTGATTTTAGAGCCAGACGGAATTTGCAGTGAGAAATCAGGCCCAGTGAAATAAATACGTGTGTATGTGATCAGTGAAGAATATATTAAAAAATATACCACTATATAACGAGCTATTCTATCGTCAGAGTTTCCTTATGACTAAGAAATGAATGAGTTGTACCCTTGCTAAACACGTAATTTTAGAAACTGCGTATTGAATGGTCTTTGCCACGAACGAGTAGTTAACATAAATGTCTGTCCTGCCTATTAGAATCATGTTTTGAATGTGTGTATGTATAGATTGTTTTGTGTTATTTTTAGGCAATGCATAGGATTTTATGTGTGGATTTCAAAAACATTTTGCTATAGTGGAAGTAATATTATGGTGAAGATAACAGGGGAAACTGGTTGAGGTTGCTCTATAAGCATTATTACAGTTGCCATTCACATTTGTGCCTGTTCAAATAGAAACCCATCAATCAGGTAAACTTAGGGCCAGATTCTGATCTCTAATGCACAGCATGAATTGCCACATATCTTTTTTCCACCAAAAAAAAAAAAAAAAAAAAAGTGCTCAGTCACATCTGAGATTAAAATCTGTCCTTTCAAATTGATTTTATTTTTATCTAGACTAAGAAGCAAAGTATAGTGTCAGTCCTGTCAGGATGTGATTTCTTTTTTTACATGTAATTCTTACAGAATCAAGTGTTTATGTATTTCTGTAATCATAATAGCTCTGAGAAATATAGAAAAATTATTGTTGTACTTTTTAAAATGGAATCTTTTTATCCCTACGTGATCACATGTGCTAATGTGGATTGTAGGGAAAAGCTGTATTATTAAAAATAAATTACCTAAGGTTATAATATATGAAATGCAAACAAAACGTGTTTACATAGATTATTCTGTTTATAAGAATATATTTTATATTTTCCATTAAAATTTAACAATCGTATTCAATCTTACCAATAAAGTAAAATATTTAAAATAATAAAGTTACCTTGTTTTGGCACTTGTGTGAGGGTTTTTTTAAAAGTTGTGAGATAATTGACAAAAAGTTGGAAGATAGCATTTTTATTTGAATTTTTTCTTATCCAAGGAAAATTAGTTCAATTTATGTATATTTTTATATTTAACTGTGTATATTGAAAGCTTCTTATGACCAAAGCACCAGGCTAGACCTTTTTTGGGGACCCAGAAAGATGAATCTGATATCACCCTGCCTCAAAGAAGCATATGGTTTAGTAGGACAAACAAAAGCACATATATCACACATAGATAAGTATAGAGTGGAGAAACTTTCAGACTGTACTTCTCAGCACTATGATTCCATAGAAGAATCTGGGTATGTGCCATTTTTTTGTACGTATTTCTGAATTACAAGTGATCTTTAAGGGAACCTAGCATAGTGCCTGGAACATAATAGGTGTTCAAAAATGTTGAAAGAGTGGGCGAATATTCTCTAGTGCCTGGGATAAGACAACATGCTAGATGTAATGTGAGCCAATGTATGTGTGTTAACTGTCTCTGCTGGAAAACAAGGTATTTTCGAGTTAAACTGATTTTATCTGGCTTTCACCATTTTGTAGAACAAAATAGGCAAATTATTTCTTCGAACTCCAGTTTCTTCATCTGTAAAGTGTGGTGACAATACCTATCTTATAAGTTTGTTATGAAGAGTGAATGAGATAATGTGTATAAAGCTTATATTTTTATGGTGGCTATAAGAGTTTAGGTTAGAAATTAGTGTTACAGTTACCATTACTATTATTTTTACTAATAAAGAGTGGGTAAAAGTACCACATTATGAGACAGTAGTTAAACCATAACATTGACTTTGCATGTCTGTAAGAAGCAGAATTTTTATTTCGAATGGGTAGCCCTTCATTCAATCTATGTTATGTGATTTTTTTAAATTAAGGAAATATGTCATTAGCTTTAAAATTAACATTATTTTACTTTGTACTGTATCATTTTGTCTTTGTATATTGAAAACTCAAATAAATACTTAGGAATTAGTATTTACTTTTTAAAAATGTATTCATTCAACAAATATTTACTAAGTGCTATTTGCCGAGCATTGTAGTGGCCACTGATGACAAAGCAATGAACAAGGCTGACAAAGTCTCTGCCCTCAGAAAGTTTACGTTTTCTGTTTCATTTGTAATGGCCCTGGATTTGCAGATCTGGCCCTTCAAAACTGGTTCACAGATGGTTAATGGTGTCCTAAACAGTGTGCTTGAGATGTAGGGAGTAGTTATCATAGGAGTGAGACATGTGAGGTTTTTTTTCCTATGACCCATGAATCATAATCAGGCCAGATACCAAGTGTAAAAAGTTACTACATTCAAGCCCACATTCCTGGAAGTTATATGTAATTGTTCTCCTTTGTCATCTTAAAGTAAAGATAAATTTTAGAGCATGCTTTACAAAATTATGAGGGCCTAGGTACAAATGAATAACAGAGTTAGGTAAGGAAGGCACATGATCACTATTAAATCTAACTTGTTAGCAATATTTTACTTTAAAGTTGAGCACTGTGGCTCACGCCTGTAATCCCAGCAGTTTGGAAGACCGAGGCAGGAGGATGGCTTGAGCTTAGGATTCAAAACCAGCCTAGGAAACATAGTGATACCCTGTCTCTACAAAAATTTTATTTTTATTTTTTGAGACAGAGTCTCGCACTGTCACCCAGGCTGGAGTGCAGTGGCACTATCTCAGCTCACTGCAACCTCTACCTCCCGGGTTCAAGCGATTCTCCTGCCTCAGCCTCCCGAGTAGCTGAGATTGCAGGCGCCCGCCACCATGCCCAGCTATTTTTTTGTATTTTTCATAAAGACAGGGCAAAAAAAACTTTTTTTTTTTAATTAGCTGAGTGTGGTGGTGCGTGCCGGCTTGTGCCTGTGGTCCTAGCTATTCAGGAGGCTGCATGGGAAGACGGGTTGAGCCCTGGAGGCTGAGGCTGCAGTGAGCTCTGATGGTGCCACTGCATTCCATCCTGGGTGACAGAGTGAAACGCTGTTTCAAAAAATATATGTCTGTATATATTACTTTCAGTATAAAGAATTAAGTTTCTTTTTATCTTTTGAGTATTAGAAAACCTTGGGCTTTGGGCTGGTACCTAGATTCACAGTTATTTTCTGTTTGGAAATTTTATTCTATCTCCCCCACCATTAATCACCTTATAGCTAACTTTACTGGTTAAAACATTCTACTAAGCAGAATAGACTATCACTTCTAATTTTCTATGCTTTCCTGTTTGTTTACATCAAACATTAAGTAAACTAAGAGTATACAGTTTTGTTGCTAATTTAATTTCTTACTAATAGAATTTGGGCAAGTTCATCTTTTTTTCCTTCACTGTAAAGTATAGATGATAACGTTTAACTGATTGGTATGTGATTCAGATTTCAAAATGAAAATGAAGTCGTAGGATACACGAGGTTTCATGTAGTTATTATTGGCAAGAAGAGAGATAATGATTAATGATAGAAATTGCTGTTAATTGAGCATTTTTAAGTGCCCTATGCTACATATAGATTATAGTTTGGCCTCAAAATAAATCTGCATGATAGGAATCATTATTTCCAGATTCTATATAAAGGAATATACTCTAAAAAACATTAACTGACTTGCTCAAGGACTTTCAAGTTAGTCAGTTAGTGAGCCAGAATTCAAATTGGGATTTGTATGTATCAGAATCCAGCACTCATGACATCACATTGCCTTTCTTGGGTGCTAAAACACAAGGTCGAGTGAAAAAGGAATATGCATCGTTAGATTCTCTATTATGACCTTACTCTTTTCTCCTTTTAAAATTTTTATTCATGTATTATGTGTACATGTTAAATAGTACTGAGTGCCCCAACCCTTGGAGTTCATCTGCAGATAACAGCTTTTAATTGTTTGCTACTAGCCAGGCACGGTGGCTCACACCTGTAATCTCAGCACTTTGGGAGGCTGAGGCGGGTGGATCATGAGGTCAGGAGTTCAACACCAGCCTGGCCAAGATGGTGAAACCCCTACCTCTTCTAAAAATACAAAAATTAGCGTGATGGCAGGCACCTATAATTCCAGCTACTCAGGAGGCTTAGGCAGGAGAATTGTTTGAACCCGGGGTGCACAGTTTGCTGCAGTGAGCCGAGATCGTGCCACTGCACTCCAGCCTGGGTGACAGTGAGACTCCATCTCAAAAAAAAATTGTTTTCTACTGTTCAGGTACCTGTTCCTAAATATGTTTCTTTTTTAACTGCTAGCTCTAGGTTTGCCAATATGAGACGTTATAGAAAGAAGTTATAGGTCATTTGTCTATTATCACGGAAGATGACTTAGCATACTTCTACCACCTAGTACCTCTTTGTTATCCCATCCTTGAAATATAGTTAGTTAAACCAAAAACAAATATTTTCCTTATTGATGTTATATAAATATTCTCTGCAACACCAAATAGTTATAATTACATTTCCTTTCTTGTAAAGCTTTTTTTAAATTGTCTAGTTTTTCTCTCATTCTTCATTCAGCTTTTTATAATATAGAAAAAAAAAAGTCTTCCGCCTATTTATTTTCCTGTCTTTATCACTATTTCTCGAAACCATGGTTGATATAAATATTACTTTTTATTCAGTTTGTTTCTTGAATAAATTTTGCAGCAGATTTTCTTGCAGACTCTATGACTTACCTCTGTCAGAAATTAATTTTAGTTTTTAAAGAACCTTTGTCCTTGTTTCCAAAAGTTTACCAAAAACTACATTTGAGCCATTTTTGAATAAAATACACAAGCTTTAAAACAAACATTGGCAGTCTTTTTTCACATCAAATAACCTTTATGGTAGGAGGAATGTTTTAACCAGGCCATCCTTTAAATAAGTTACCACAGGTTTTCAGCACATAGCCAGAGAAAATGGTGGCCCAAAGCCAGTTCATATATTGAGTTCCTTTAACGAGCATAACAGCTACATAGGGGCATTCTAAATTTAAGCTTGTACAGCATATTGAGTGGTGGCATACAGTGGTAAGTCCACTGAGCCTAACAATTTATAAAATTATAAATATTATATAAGAGCCAACAATTAACAGTGTCTTTTCCTTGGGGTTATGTGGAGGGAGGGATGGGGGCTACAACTCTTTACTTTCATACTTCCATACCATTTGAATTTTGTTCAAAATGAGTATTTGTTACTTTTTGAAACCAGAAAGAAAAAGGATTAAAGACATTCTAAAAGAAATAAGGTAAAGGATAAAGCTGAGGGGAAAAAAATAAAATTTAGTCTTGTTAGTATGGTGAACTTAGGTACCCTGATATTTCATGATAAACAACTAAAAATAATGTGAAATATAAAAATAGTGTTTATATGCAACTATGAACTGGAAAGATGGCAAATACTAAGAGGCTAAAACAAACAAACACAAACCCTACGTAAAAAATAGTGTTCAGAGAGGTAAGCCTTAAGGATACTTGCTGAACCTGGTAAATTCTGGGTTACAATTTTGTTTTCATGGCCTCCTATTGAAAGAGGAACAGGAGACAGTCAAAATCCTGGACACATCCAAGGTAGAGTCTATTCTTTTTTTTTTTTTTTTTTTTTGAGATGGAGTCTCGCTCTGTCGCCCAGGCTGGAGTGCAGTGGCCGGATCTCAGCTCACACCTCCTGGGTTTACGCCATTCTCCTGCCTCAGCCTCCCGAGTAGCTGGGACTACAGGCGCCCGCCACCTCGCCCAGCTAAGTTTTTGTATTTTTTAGTAGAGACGGGGTTTCACCGTGTCAGCCAGGATGGTCTCGATCTCCTGACCTCGTGATCCGCCCGTCTCGGCCTCCAAGGTCCCCTCAGTATGGACGTCCAAATATCTACATCTTTATTGGAAGGGTACCTATTAAAATCAGCTATCATTTCCCATGACACTGCAAGGAAAATTGGTTAATTTAAACCTTGACATTGCGCGTGGAATGAAATATCTCTTTGATCATTTGAATATCAAGCTGGTATTGTGGGTTTGCTACTGAAGTTCACACTACATAAGTGATACCAAAAAACAAAACAAAACAAAAAACAAAAATTAAAGCCAAGAACTTAAGGTAGTCCCACATAGCTGGCAGAAGCAAACATAAATTTTTGTTGAAGGAATCTGCCTTCAAAATTTCCACAGGTAAAATTCCCCCAAAATATGAATTTACTGTCAAAAATTATAAACCAAGGCATCATGAATGAGTGTCAGAAACCATATTCTAAAGAAAGACTCATAAATATTTTATATATTAAAAATTATCAGGGAGAATATAAAATAAGTCTGTTTAATAAAGAAATATGAGATTAAAGATAATGATATGACATTCCTGAGGAAGAAGAACAAAGTAGAGAGACTTATATGAAGATTTAATATAACGCTATAGTGATTAGTAGAGTGTGATACTGGTGAAAGATAGACAGATTGACCAGTGGAACAAAATAGACTGCTTAGAAACATCTATCTATAGGTGGTAAGTTGGTATATAAAAGAGCTAGCATTAGGATAAGGGTTGACTTTTCAATAAGTGATACTGGGATCGTTGATTATCCATTAAGAGGAAAATGAAATTTGACCCCTACTTTATATCATATGTAAATATCAGCTCTAAGTGGAGTAGAGACTTAAATATGAAAAGCAAAACTATACAAATTTTAGGAGAGTATCTTTCGAGTAGAGAGAAAATGAAAAAGCCATTAAGAAAAATGTTGTTAAATTGTATTGCATTACAATTGTGATATTCTTTTCATCGAGAGTCACCTTAAAAAGAATGAAAAGACAAGGTGCAAATTAGAGAAGACATTCACAGTACATCTAATTGAAAAAGAATTATTGCAAGTTAATATAAAAAAGACAGAATTGGAAGTTGGCAAAGACTTTTTGTGTCTTAATCTGACTTTGCTTTCCAATAACCCTTTATTTCTGATCATCTCAACCTGTTTGACCACCTGCCTACCCATAAAAGGGGCAAAATCCACTGCCATGAGTTCCTCGGTTATTGTTTTGGAAAAAACAATAAATAAAATAATTAAAAGGAAAATTTTAATCGGCATACTGAAAAAGTTACTCTTGAGCTTACTCGCTTTCATATCTTTTTCTCTACCCCCACACAATTCATTTTTCCCTTCTCTCAGCTTCTGACCTTTGACACAGTTCATTGCATTGCATTCATTATTCTTGTATGGTATCAGGTAGATACTGTATTATATACTGGAGAATTATACTGATAGTTTTCCTCTGACATGATTTATATAAATATATATCATTTTTGCATTGATAAGTCTTTTAAAATTGTGCTTCTTTTTAATTGTGAATTTTGTGGGCAGTATTATTACTTACCTCACTCTTTTTCCTCCTGCCTTCTATTACCATCTAAATCAGTGGTTCTCATCCAGAGGAATTTCGCCCCCTAAAGGAACATTTGACAATATCTGGAGACATTCTCAATTGACATTACTGGTGGGGTTTGACTGCAGGCCAGGGATGCTGCTTCGCATCCAACAGTGCACAGGATAACCCTCCACAGCAAAGTATTATATAAAATGTAAATAGTGCCACAGTTGGAAACTCAACTCTTTAACTTTTTTTTGCTCCTTTCTTATTATGCTTGTCTTCTGTTTTTGGCTCCACCTCTCATAACTACCCTAGTAGACCCACTCATCTTCCTAATACAATAAAGAATACGTTCTCATTTGGCTACTACAATTAATATATAGCCATCAGATACAACTTTTTCAAACAAGGTCATGTCTTTTGTGGGAACATGGATGGAGCTGGAGGCCATTATCCTTAGCAAACTAATGCAGGAACAGAAAACCAAATACCACATGTTCTTACTTATAAGTGGGCACTAAAGGAGAACTCATGAACACAAAGAGGGTAACAACTTAAACTAGGGCCTACTTGAGGGCGGAGGAGGGAGAGGATCAGAAAAAAATAACTACTGGGTGACAATAATCTGTACAACAAACCCCTGTGACACAAGTTTACCTGTGTAACAAACCTGCACATGTACCCCTGAACCTTTTTCTTTGCTGGGCCGCACAGAATAGTACTGAAAGTGGAGAATGGATTGGCAGAAACAGGTTTAATTGAAGACAACTAGGGCTTTTCTGCTTTTGAAGATCAGGGCTTTTTCTCCACAGAGATTATGAAATTTTGACCAGTTAACCTAACATGATGAAAAACTTCACCAGATAGTAATCCTACCTTGTTTTTCATTTCTGGGCTTTATGGACAAGAAACATTTAATGAGTGGCTGGTTTTATGTGCCAGTCATCATACTATGGTGGTGCTTTCAGAGAGCTAGCTTTTTAATTCCCAGAACAACTCTAAGAGAAATGTTATTGTTCTTATTTCACAGAAAAGAAAACTGGGACTTAAAAGAGAAGTAGATGTAAATGCCTTGCCCAATGTCACTCGGAGGAGCCTGATCCCAAGTTTTCTAACTCAAGTTTTGTGTTCTTTCTGCCGCCCTACTTTGCCACTTTATCACTTGCAGCATGCATGCCTGTTTCATCTAGTTCTTTTTAAAGCTTTTGCTCTCTGGAAAATAAATTATTTTTTAAATAGAGGGTTTTTTAACTTTTTTTTGTGTTGTTTTTTTGTTTTTTGTTTTTTTTTTTTTTTTGCTTTTTTCATTTTTTACCCTGACACAATTCAGAGTGCCTAGTATAGTGCTATAGGTACTAAAATAATGCATAATAAATATTCTTTAAAAGTAAAAAAGGGTGTTGGGCAAAAGGGTACAAAGGGGAAAGGCAGAAGTGCCTGACCTCTTTAGAACAGTGCAAGAAGTCTGCCAGAGCAGTTATTTTATAACAAAAAAGCTTAGATTTTTCAGTCTAAATAAGGACTTAATTAACACTTCCATTCAACTCAAGGAATACTGTACTTCAGAAGCCCTTGTTACTTGAAGTATTTGAATTGTTTATTTCACTGATTTTTTTCTGGTTGCAGTGAGGTTAAATGTTATAATAAGAAAGGCAAGAATTCCCGTGCATTATGGGCTTACCTGTGACTTACCATTCTTATCATCAATGATTCTTATCATCAACCATTCTTATCATCATGATTCGTCTTCATTTTCATAATTTTATTTTACAATGAGAAAAAAGCAATTGAAAGTATTTAATACCCACTTATGATATTAAAACTAAAGTTCTCAGTAACTTATACCTCATAAGCCAAAGTAGAATGGCTAACATAAATTTATTCAAAGTATACATTTTGCATAATTCCTGTTCAATTGAAAATACCTCTTGGTCATAATTCTTGAAGAGTTGTTATTTTTCAGAGTCATTCCTTCATGTTTTAAGGTGTTCCAAAGTCTGCATATTTAGCTTAAATCTTAGTATGTGTAAAAATGGTTCAAAGATAACATTTAGCAAATGTACGTATGGTCAACAATTAATGCAATTGTTGACTTTTCTAACATTTGATTGCTGTATGTTCAAAATGACAGGTCATTTTGAGAGGGGAAGAAGTAATCTTTGCAATTTCCCTGCCTTGCTATCATGAGTGAGATATCAGCAGCAAAATAATAATTGTATTAGATAAATCAGTGCATTTTAGAAGTTACGTGAATGATCCAACTCAAAATTATTCTCAGCCAAGTGTGGTAAATTTTGTTTTCCCACACCTCACTCCTGCCAGAGACAGTTTAGAAATGTGTAGAGGCATTGTTGGCTGCCACAGTGATTGGAGAGAGAGAACTATCAAGAGGGTCCAGGAATATAAAATTTCCAGTGGATCAGGGGATAGTTCCATATAACAAAGACTTTTGCTGTCCAGAATATCTGAAGCGTCCTTATTAAGAAACACTGGTCACGGTGACTCACGCCTGTAATCCCAGCACTTTGGGTGGGTGAGGTGGGCCGATTGCTTGAGCCCAGGAGTTCAAGACCAGCCTGAACATAGCTAGACACCCTCTCTACAAAATACCAAAAAAAAAAAAAAAAAAATAGCCAGGCATGGTGGTGTGCACCTGTAGTCCCAGCTACTGGGGAGACTGAGATGGGAGGATCACCTGATCCCGGAGAAGTTAAGGTTGCAGTGAACCCAGATCATGCCACTGCACTCCAGCCTGGGTAAAAGAGTGAGACCCTGTCTCAAAAGGGGAAAAAAAAGAAATACTGAAAGATACAGACTCATATTCTAGTTATGAATAGGTGTGAAATACCACATACCAGGTATCTTTATGGAAACCTCTGCGAGTTAGTGGATCTTTAAGGGGAAAAATAAAAAACAAAAACACTTTGTTTGTTTTGTTTTTTTTCAAGACGGAGTCTCACTCTGTCTCCCAGGCCCGAGTGCAATGGTGCAATCATGGCTCATTGCAGCCTCAACCTCCCAGGCTCAGGTAATCCTCCTACCTCAGCCTCCCATGTAGCTGGGACTGCAGGCATGCACCATGATGCCCAGCTAATTTTTGTATTTTTTGTAGAGACAGGGTCTTGCCATGTTAGCCCAGCTGGTCTCAGACTCCTGAGCTCAAGCAATTTGCCTGCCTCGGCCTCCCAAAGTGCTGGGATTGCAATAATGAGCCACTGCACCCAGTCTGGAAAATATTTTAAATTTAACAAATCTCTAGCCATGAGCATGTTTATTGGAAGAATCGCGTTTACCCATGTCATCATGGCATTGTAGTGTCTGAAGAATATATCTTGAACTATTGTTATGGACATTTTTCTCTAGTGTTCACTTTTTAAAAGAAGGCCCAGAAATGGAAATAGGGACTTAATCTCCTATTATGAGGAGATTGTTGGGGTTTGGGTTCTGAAACTGAGCAGTAAAAATTGGCTTTCATCTACGTAAAAAGACTCACCTAATGGCCTGGTACTTCATGCAGAAAGTCAAAATAAAAAGTAGAGGGAACTTTACTAGGAGATTGTAACACCATCATCTTCACCGCAGACTGAGAAAATTGAAATATATTGACCCCTTACTCTTTCCTAGGCATTGAGAAAAGACCTTTATATGTAGTTATCCATTTATTTGTACAATAAAATTTCACTGTAATGTACAATAGGAAAACTGCTGGGGAAATATATAGCTCTTACAATCCGGGGACATCAAGTATGGTGATGGAGACAGAGAAACAGTCAGTTGTAACTACATGTGACAAGTGCTATAATATGTAATACATATTGGTTGCAGTGGGGGCATATACAGGCATACCTCAGAGATACTGCAGGTTCGGTTTCAGACCACCCCAGTGAAGCAAATGTTGCAATAAAGTGAGCCATAGGATTTGTTTTGTTTTCCCAATGCATATAAAAGTTATCTTTCTTCCATACTGTAGTCTATTAAGTATGCAATCTCATTATATCTTTAAAAGCTATTGTCAGGTTCTAACTGAGGTCCAAGGGGAGTCAATGAGTGAGTGGCGGGTAGCTGGACATCACTCAAGGAATTGTAGACAGTTTCAACATGGCTTTACTCTTTCTCTGGGCACGAGCAAGCCATATGTACAGCATTAGCAGGGTAATTATACCTTTTACAGATAATAGTGGCTCCAAGTCAAGCACAAGCTCATGTGGGTGATCACCTAATGTGACTCACGTGACATGGTTACATAAATGTGTGTGGTTGTGCGCCAAACATGCTGAGTCATGATGCACTGGAAGTCTACCCCAGCCTACTCCTGACTAAAGCACAGCCATTTCCCTTACTTTCCACCCTTTAGGCCAGGGACATCCCCTGGGCAGGGACACATACCCATAGGGTAGAGCCCTGAATCCATAACTCACAACAACAATACGGAGAGCAGTAGCTCACTACTAGGATCCCAGCTCTGCTACTCATGACTACTAGGGCCCAGCATAGGCCAGAGCCTAGGATGCCCACCCTCTCTGCAGGGGTTCATCAGCAAGGCTCTTGACCGCCTTAATCTCCCATGACACCCCTTGCAGGGCTGCTGTTATGTTCTGCTGATTGTTAGGGATAAAGGTGCAACGTTGTGTTCGTAAAAGGCAGCAGTTACTATGTCTAAGGCCATTTGGTTTTGCAACACCACCTTTCTGATCTAATCAACCTCATCCATTAACAGGAGGAGTGTCACTCAGGTGGAATTCAGAATCTGAGTGGTGTGCTGTGCAAGAGCAGTAACTTGTACTTCTACAGTTATGACACCTGCTGCAGGGATAGTCATTGTCAAGGGGTAGAACTACCAGGGGGCTCGTCGCACTCACAAAAGCTAAGAGCATAGCACCTCCCATTTATGCAGGCATCTGGGCAACATGGGGAGAACAGTGGCAGGTACATAAGGTCACCCCCAGGTACAGCATCCAATTCAGTCCACTGGTAGGTAAGGCCACCCTGTGTCCCCACAGACCCATAAACTCCCAGGGGGGCACAAAATCCATCAGGGACCAACCTTGGTGGGACCGCTTTTCCACCATATGTTCAGTGTGATGACATGTGTTATGTTTACACAGGCTGTGACGGATATCCATCCCACACAGTGTTGTTACCCCAATGTAGCTCTCTGCACCGCGGTGCTTGGGCTGGGGGTACTACATGTTCCCCCACTAGCCAGCTCCACCCATCATAAGCACTATGGGCCAACCAGGGGGCAGGCATGCTGTGGGTCTTGCAGTGTCCTTTGTCCAAAGCTTGCTGCATCATGTTCCAGGCATTGGCCATGGAACCCCAAGTCTCCAGCCATGTCCAGTTCTCCGCAGATGCTGAATGCATGTGCCAAGGCCGGCCGTCTTCAGCTGCTGCTGGAAGGGTGGTACAGAACCAACAGTTGGAAACACTGGTCATCTCAGCATAGGTGTGGGCACAGTCCACAATGCAGTTGGAGCCTGTTAACCTATGGTCAAAATGACAGAGCAGGCACAGGTACTAACAAAGGTAGATCATGGCAACACAGGCAACACAGAGGCTAACTTTTCATCCCTAGATAATAATGCAGCTGCCAAGGGCTTCTGCCCTGGGCGATGGTACCACACCTCCTCAGCTCCCCATGGTTCCTTTGGGTCTTGTATCTGTGCCAAAGTCACAGGGGAGCTCTTAATAGGCCACACAGACAGTACATGTGTCCCCCGGAGGAGGGTTCTTTCCCTGGCCATTCCCCTATGAGCAGTCAACCATGGGGGCCATGTACTGAACACCCAAGGAATAACATGCAAGTCATATTGTTGGCCCTCCACCCAGGGAGCTACAATGGCCAACCACTGGCAATGGGGCGATTGGAGGGTCAATGGCCACAGCCAGGTTTTCTATTCCCCTGCCTTCAGGTGCACTGGGTCAGGCAACAGCAGGTTACTATTCATCATCATACCTGGTTGGAGGAGGTCATCCTTAGTGTGTATCTGCAACTGAATGGGGTTGGCAGCCTGTTGTAACAAAGCCTCCACCAGGGCCGGGCTGCCTTTCCATGGCCATTCATTCGAGGTTTAGAGCACCAGGTCCAGCCTGGAACTCCAGCCCTACAAACACAGGAGTGTGACATGCAAGTATAACCCCTTCTTGAAGAGCCCATTATATTGCTCAATCATACCTGCAGCTTGTGGGTTATATGGCTCACGGAATCTCCACTTTATGTCCTTTTGTTGTGCCCAGTGTTGTAAGTGTCGTCCAGTGAAACGTGTTTTCCTATCAGTCTCAACGGCCAGAGGGCGACCATACAGGGGACATAAGTGTTTCAAGGCCTGGATGGTGTTCTGTTGGTCAGCCACCCTGCAAGGGTAGGTGAACAACAGGCCTTTGGCTGTGTCCACATCTGTTAGCACATGCATATACCCTTGTGACTTTGGCAGCGGCCCGATGTAGTCTGCTTTCTGCCTGGTCAAGGGCACTCGCCCTGTCGTTACTTGTTGCATAACATTGGACAGGTGCCTCTGTCTGTTTAGGGCATGCCTGAGCACATGCCGGGCACTTCTGAAAAGCCTCCCAAATGTCTTGTGTGGGCAGGGACAGACCCCAACGCTTAGTGACCTGATGTATCAGTTTACCCCCTGCATGTCCCAGTTTCCAGCGTAGCCACAAGGCCACATCTCATGTAGGTGCCAACTCTAACCATTGGACCTTGGCCAAGGCATCTGCCTCATCATTGCCAGGGGTGGCCAAAGGCATATGGCCTGACACATAGTAAACAGTTACCTGTTTCTGATGACCCATTTCCCAGAGGTCTTGCCACATGGCTTGACCCCAAATGGGTTAGTGGCTGACTAGCAACTTCTGTATTTTCCGGGTAGTTAACCACAAAGTTAAGCCTCGGTAGACCACCCAGCTATTGGTACAGATTACCATTAGAGGGGTGCCACCACTTCTAAATCTGCAAGAGAATCAGTGTCACCTCCTTGATGATCACCATCCACACTGCTCTAAGTTCAGCCCATTGGCTACTTTGTCCACACCCGGTTTCAAACCATATGGTATCAGTACTAGGTTGGACTGCAACAGCGGTCCAAGCAGTTATAGCACCTCGACTAGACCCATCTGTGTACCATGGCCTATCGAGAATGGGGGGACACCCTCCTTTAAATGCTGAAGGCTCAGGGTCTAGGGGTGCCTTAGGCCCCATGACCTTATCTTGTGTTAGGACTATAGGTCCCAAGACCTCTTGCAGCTCTGCTGCTAAGGGACTTGTACCCAGTGCACTCCACTGCTCCAAGTAGTCACTCTACTTTGCCAAAGTGGATATCTGTGTGATCCCAGTCCAGGGGGTCGTTATCCATGAACACACCCATCCTGCTATCGGCTGAGTCATCCACACGACGACTGCACCCTGTCCTGTCACACTCTCACAAGCCTGAAGGGTGGCATATATAGCTGCTAGCTGTTTCTCTCTCAAGGAATATCAGAGGTCAGCTCCCTTCCATAGTTGGGACCAAAAGCCCATGGTGTCCTCAAGTGCTCTGTGCACTGCCACAGGGCCCAAACAAAACCATCTGTGTTCATCTGTGGTCACTTGCACATCCAGCTCAAATAGGTGCCACTGGTCCACTACCCATAGGGCTTATGCTTGCTGAATAGCCCACTTGGCTGCCAGGAAGGCAGTCTCAGCTGCATCATTCCAATCCCAGGTAGCTCCCTTCTTTGATAAATGATGGAATAGTTTTATCATTTGAGCTAAATGGGGCATAAATGCCCACCAGTATCCCAGGAGGCCCACAAAAATTTGCAGCTGCATCATTGTGGTTGGCTGGAGATATGCCTGAATCTTATCAACGATAGCCTCTGGGATGGCCTTTGTCTTACCCGACCAGATAACTCCCAAGAATTTGACAAATGAACCAGGCCTTTGGACCTTAGATTTGTTGACGGCCCAACTGCATGCTGCCAAATGTCGCCACAAGAGGGGTGCCACCACTTCTAAATCTGCAAGAGAATCAGAGGTTAACATATCATCAATATAATGGAATAGGTGGACCCCTTCTGGCATTGGCCAGGCAGCTAAATCCGTGGCAACTAGACCATGACATATGGTGGGGCTATGCACATAGCCCTGCAGCAACACTGTAAAAGTTCATTGTCGCCTGTCCCATGTGAAGGCAAACTGTTCTTGGCTCTTTGGAGCGATGTTGATGGAGAAAAATGCATTGTCTAAGTCCACTACATAGTGATACTGTCCCGCTTCCATCATCAAACGGTCCATCAAATCCATGATTGACGATACAGCTTCATGCAAAGGGGGTGTTACTTTTTTCAGTTCCCAGTAGTCCACCATCATCTGCCAGTTTCTATCAGGCTTTCTAACTGGCCACATTGGAGAATTGTAGGGGCTATGGGTGCCATGCACTATCTGCACCTCTTCCAGCTTTTTGTCTCAGTTATCTATGTATGTCCACCCGGCAAGCAGTATTGATGGGTGGAAGTAACTCATCGGGGTTGTGGCAGAACCTGAGGCTGGTGATGCATATGTCTGTGCAGCACCAGCTTCACCACATGCACTTGGAGTTTGAATTCACTGGCTGTGGTTTGTAATGCCAGGCCATGTAAAATGTCCACCCCCAGAATGTATTCAGGTATGGGAGAAACACACACAGTATATAAACAGGGAGCCAAACAACTGATGCCAAGATACAGTGATACAGGTTTCACGTTCACTGACTGGCTTTCATAACCATCAAGGTAAGCAGGTTTGCCCAGATACTTATTCAGGTTCCGATAAAGAAGGCTGCAATCTGCACCAGTATCCACCAGTGCCAGCACCTGCACCCACTGTACGTTGGTGGGGGACGAGTGGATCACTAATTCCGCATGTGGCCTCCGATCATCCAGTGTCCCCCCAAACTGGGCATCTCGGCCAGTTCCCTAATCAAGCAGAAACAGCTCTACATTTCCACCTGGCTGCAGCAAGTAGTCTTTGAGCTAAAGCACCCGGGTGGGACCAGGTGGCGCAGCAGTGTCTTTCTCCCCCTTGGGCATTTTCTGGAATTGCTGCTCTGGAGACAACTGTCTCCACAAAGCTAAGAGTACTTCATTGGGCTGCTTCTTGATTTTCTCTTGGTCAACCCCAGCCAAAATCAAATCTATCCACATCCATGAGCGTGTCACTTGTTGAGGCCCCCTTTTCTCTCATGGGGACCCCCCTTTGGGCAGGGCATTTTCCCCTTCTTTAAGGCGCAGACCCATTGGCCCTGCCAGTGGCCTTCTGCTTCCCCGAGAGCCACCATAGCAGTGGTCACTTCATGTCTGTGTCACCCTATGTACAGGGTGGGTACAGCAGCTAGGGAGCCAAAGGCACTCGAGTGCAGAACCCAACACGAGACTCCTCATGTGGGAGGTGAAATGTTCATCATCTGGCCTCTGGGTATTCAGGTCAGACATAGCCTGCTGCATACCCATCTCCTGGATGACTTGCACCAAGTCAGCATATGACTGCCATTTACTCACAGTTTCAGGTATTTCACCAGTGTCATTCCACACAGTCCATATGGCTGCATATAGCCACTCAGTCAGGGTGTGGTCACCTTGCCCTTGTGCCAACCGCTCGCCTCAGGGACTGGATATGTAGTTCTCGTAGTGCAGTCAAAATGCCCATCTAACTCTGCAAGCAAAGGCTCGTTCATTCGCAGTGCTCTGTGCTTCCAGCTGCTTCAGCATCTTCTCCATGCTCGCTCGGGACCCATCTACCTCTGCCCATGTTTCCATCAGAGCCCATCCAAGCAGCACAGCTGCCACTGGGTATCACAACCCATGTTGTGGACACATGGCCGACCCGGAATTAGTGGAATCAGTGGGCTCACTCACCTCAGGATCGTATTTGTGATGCCAATTGTCAGTTCTAACTGAGGTCCAAGGAGAGTTGGTGGGTGAGTGGCGGGTAGCTGGAAAAACACTCAAGGAATTGTAGATAGTTTCGACATGGCTTTACTCTCTCTCTGGTGCAAGTGAACCATATGTGCAGCGTTAGCAGGGTAATTATACCTTTTACAGACAGTAGCGACTCTGAGCCAAGCATGAGCTCACATAGGTCATCATCTAATGCTCCTCACGTGGTGTGTTGTGTACCTGCACCTCAAACTCACTGAGTTATGCTGCACCAGAAGGCCACCTCAGCCTACACCTGACTGAAGCGCAGCCATTTCCCTCACAGTTATATAAATACCTTGATTTAAAAATAGTTTATTGCTAACAACAACAACAAAAAAGCTACTGATCACCTGAGCCTTCAGCAAGTAATAATCTTTTTGCTAGTGAAGGGTTTAGCCTCAATGTCGACATCTGCTGACTGGTCAGGGTAATAGTTGCTGAATGTTGGGTTGTCTGTGGCAGTTCTTTAAAATAAGACAATGAAGTTTGCCACATTGGTCGACTCTTCCTTTCATGTAAGATTTCTCTAGCATACGATGCTGTTTGATAGAATTTTACCCACAGTAGAACTACTTTCAAAACTGGAATCAATTCTCTCAAACCTTGCTGCTCTTTTAGCTACTAAGTTTCTGTAATATTCTAAATCTTTTGTTATCATTTCAACAATGTTCACAGCATCTTCACCAAGAGTAGATTCCTCCTCCAGAAGCCACTTGCTTTCTAAGCCATAAGAAGCAGCTGCTCATCTGTTCAAGTTTTATCATGACATTGTAGCAATTCAGTCACATCTGCAGGCTCCACTTCTAATTAGAGATCTCTTGCTCTTTCCACAACATCTGTGATACTTCCGCCACTGAAGTTTTGAACCCATCAAAGTCATCCATGAGGGTTGGAATTCACTCCTTCCAAGTTCTTGTTAATATTGATATTCTGACCTCTTCCCATGAATCAAGAATATTCTTCTCTCCTGTCCCCATGTTTTCCACACATGAACCAGGCATGGGTACAGACCAAAGGCCAAGGGATAAACAAGGGATTGCTGTATCGCTGGCTGATATGAGATGGGCACCACCAAGCAGATGCTGCTCTACCCAGGTCAGAGATAATGAATATTCCTAATGGCATCTAGATTGGTAAATCCTTTCCAAAAGGTTTTCTATCTGCTTTGCCCAGATGCATCAAGGAAACACTGTGTATGGCAGGTATAGCCTTACAAAATGTATTTCTTAATTAAAAGGACTTTAAAGTTGATGCATTTTCAAGTTGAAAGACTTGATCCATGGGCTACAGAATGGATATTGTGTTGGCAAGCATGAAAACAACATTAATCTCTTTGTACATCTCCATCACAGCTCTTGGATGACTAGGTGCACTGTCAATGAGCAGTAATATTTTGAAAGGAGTATTTTTTTCTCAGCAGTAGGTCTCTCAACAGTGAGCTTAAAATAGTCAGCAAATCATGCTGCAAACAGATGTGCTATCCTCTAGGTTTTGTTATTCCACTTATAGAGCACAGGCAGAGTAGATTGAGCATAATTTTTGAGGACCCTAGGCTTTTTAGAATGGTTAGTGACCATTGGCTTCAACCTAAAATCACCAACTGCATTAGCCTCTAGCAAGAGAATCAGTGGGTCCTTTGAAGCTTTGAAGTTGAACATTGACTTCTCATGTAGCTGTGAAAGTCCTAGATGGCATCTTCTAATAGATAGATGGCTGTTTCATCTACACTGAAAATCTGTTGTTTGTTCATCAATGATCTTAGCTAGAGCTTCTAGATAACTTGCTGCAGCTTCTCCATCAGAACTTACTGCTTCACTTCACACTTTTATGTTGTGGAGATGGCTTCTTTTCTTAAACCTCAGGAACCACCTTGCTTTTCTAGGGTCATACTTTTCTTCTGCAGCTTCCTCATCTCTCTCAGCCTTCAGAGAATTGAAGAGAGTTAGGGCCTTGCTCTGGATTAGACTTTGGTTTAAGGAAATGTGGCTGGTTTGATCTTCTCCCCAAACCACTAAAACTTTTTATCAGCAAAAAGGCTATTTCACAGCAAAAAGGCTGTTTCGCTTTCTTATTTGTGTATTAACTGAAGTAGCACTTTTAATTTGCTTCAATAACTTTCCTTTATAATCACAACTTGGCTACCTGTTCAGCACAAGAAGCCTAGCTGTCAGCCTGACATGTCTTCCTTACTAAGCTTAATTATTTCCGGCTTTTGATTTGAATTGAGATATGTGATTCTTCCTTTCACCTGAACACTTAAAGGCCATTGAAGGGTTATTACTTGGCCTAGTTTGAATATTGTTGTGTCTTAGGGGAGAGGGAGAGAGATGGGGGAACAGCTGGATTCTGGGGTAGTCAGAACACACACAACATTTATCGATTGAATTTGCCTTTTTATATGGATATGCGTTATGGCACCCCAAAACAGTTACAGTAGAAACATCCAAGGTCACTGATCACAGATCACTATGTTAGATGTAATAATAATGAAAAAGTTTGAACTATTGCAAGAATTACCAAAATGTGACACAGACACATGAAGTGGGCACATGCTGTGGGAAAAAAAGGCACCCATAGACTTGCTGAATGCAGGGTTGTTGCAAACCTTCCATTTGTAAAAAACACAATAGCTGTGAAGAGCAAAAAAAACAAGGTATGCCTATACATTTATTCCTACACTGGGGAAATGGGAGATCAAGGAATGTTTACCAGAGGATGACATATAACATTAATCTCTTTTATCATCTAAGGTCAAAAAAAATGTGTCATACATATTATTCCTATTTGTAGAAGAGGAAGAAACTGAAGTCCAGAAAGGTTATATATTCTATGTAAGGCCATATAATAATAGCATACGTTTATATGGCTGTCACTCTACAAGAGCTTTATGTTCATTCATGTAACCCTCACAGCCACCCTATAATACAGATGCTTTTGTCATTTCAGTTTTAAAAAAAAAAAAAAAAAAAAACTGAGTCCTGTGGAAATAAATAAATAGAAAGAAGGGGAAAAAATTGAGCCCTGTGGGGTTAAGAAATTTGTCCAAGGTCATATATGAAAAGGCAATGCTGGATTTGAACCAAGGCAGACAGACTATAGTGTCTATGTGCTTAACAACTATGGCATACACTGTCTCTTCTTCCTAGTTGGTCATTAAGCCTGATTGAAAACTCAACAGTCAGACTGGAGAACCCATATAGTTAAGTAACAGAATACCATTGGTATTTTAGATAGATTGTTTTGACTATAGTAAAAACAATAGACTTAGGTGAGACTGATCTGGAGGTGGGAAGACCAAATAGAGGAAAGCATGGATGCTAGTCTGACCTAAGCTAATTGCAACGAATATCAAGAGATACTTAGCAAATTCAACAATCAACTTCCTGGTTCATGAACACTGAGTGTAATTCAAAGGAAAAGGTCAGGAATCACTCCTTGTTTGACTGACGAGATGAAAAGTTGATATTTGGGTGGAGAATACAAGAAAGAGACAATTTAGGGGAAAAGTTGGTAAGTTTTTTATTCTCCATAAATTTCATATTTGAAACGACCGTAGGGTGCTCATATGAAGATATCCAGAAGACTGTGGAATTTGTGAACTGAGCTCAGAAGAAATATCTGGGCTGAGAAATAGAGAAAAGGACTAATCAGGGAAATGTAGGATTGCTGAGCATTTTTAAAGACACAGTGGAGTTTTTAGATCAAAATATGTCGTGGCACAAATGTACACAATTGTGGTATGTGCATTGGGAGGCAGAGACAGAGAGGGAGATGAAGAGAGGAGGAAACTTCTTGTAAGCCATGGGAGAAGATAAAAGATTATTAATACTTAAAAGTTTATAAGTCTTTCCCTGTTTCCTGCTCAAATTAAGGGCCAATTTTTGGTGTGTTTTAGGTACTAGGAAGGGAGGAAACTTGAAAGAAGCCAATAAAACTGGAATCACTTACATTAGTAAGTTTGAGGGAGAATATAATCAATCTTGAAAGACCAGAAAAGTGGATGTATTGAAGGAAAAAGTCATATTGGGTGGAGTTTGAGGAATATTTCGGGGTGTGAAATAAGATCCCAGGACAACTGCCCTACTGCACAATTAAGGGAGAAAACAAAAGAATCTAATTATCTTTTACTATGCATTAGCAATGGAATTCTACATTAGTGTATCTTCATGAGAGTTCGTTAATGATTTAAGTTGTTTTTCATTTTTCAATGATTTTTACATATAGGCTCCTGTTTTATTTGTTTTTAATCTGAACATAGTTTTATGAGTCTGGCCAAAAGCCATCTTGGCTTTTTATGGGTTACTTCTAATTTCTCTAGCAGTACTCCAGCAACCTATGTATTGAAGAAAGCAGACATTTGCATTTATTTGTAAGAGTTTATAGTTTCTGCATTTAGTTTATAACCTAGTGAGTAGAAAGAGTTGATAGTATTGACAAGTAGTGTTCAAGATAATGGAGATATATACATCATTTCAAAGTGCACATGTAGATGTGGACCCTGAAATACCAGAAGAAATTTAAGAATTTGAGATAAATATGAAAGATGCAAAATGTTAACATTGTTGGATGATCAAAAATAGTTTACAGGCTCAGTAGGATGATTCATACCTGTAATCCCATCACTTTGGGAGGCCTATGTGGTACAATCGCTTAAGTCCAGGAGTTTGAGACCAGCCTGAGCAGCATCGTGAGACCTTGTCTCCACTAAAGAAGGAAAAGGAGAAGAAGAAATAATAATAATAATCATAATAATTTACAGATGAAGAAATTAAGACTGAGAGAGGTTAGGTCTATTGTCTAAGGTCACACACAACTAGTAATTATAGTAGCTGGTATTCAAACCTGATCAGTCTGGCTTCATGCATTCTCTTTCTAGTATGCTTTTGAACTACCTAGAAAAATAGTGGCAGTTTCTGAAATGGAAGACTATGATTCATGATAGTTGCTAGGCATCATACCAATCAGAATTCTTAGTTTTAAACAACAGAAGCCAGCTTTGTCTAAAGCAGAAAAGGAATATTTGGTAATATCATAGAGCCCACAGAATCTTTAGGGGTGCTGCAGAACTAGACTTAAGAAACTAGTAGAAATGAGGAAAGGTAAAGCCCTACCAGTGCCATACCATAGGAAAATTCTGCTTTGAAATCTGCTGCTGATACAGTTTCCACTGGACAATCTTTAACATGCAGCTGGGTTCTGCTGCCTTTGGACACTCATTGAAGTTTGCTGTTTCAGTGTGACCGCAGCTTCCATGGGTAATCTCTGATGGTCTTCTACACCTCTGCCTCACTCTCACAAAATTCAAAGTCCGGGGTGGGAGCATTAGTTTGGTTAACAAAGGTAACATGACTGATGATCAATAACCAAATAACTAGGAAAGGGATTATCCCAGACTTTCTGAGATTTCCTAAAATAAAAAATGTGTTCAGACACTGGGCAGCCATCAACAGACTGTCATTTACATATATGTGTGCATGTACACACACGCATACGCAAACACACATATTTGATGATTACTTCCCAGTGCCTGAGATTTCTCATTAAATTGGTAACAGCATGGTGTTCACATACTTTTCTTTTTAAATTTATGTTTTGCTACCTAAAACATAATGTTTCATGGTCTACAGGAGGAAAAACACAAGGAAAATAAAAGAAAAACTTTTAAAATTCCAGTACCTGATGAAAACAACAGCAACATTTTTGTGTATATTTTTCCAGGCTTTGTTCAATTCATAGAAATGAACTCTTTAGCCAAAGTAGGATAATACTACATATTATATTAGGACCATCTTTTTAAAATTCACAATGTATTCTAAACATGTTTCTATGGCAATTTTAGAAGTACATACTATTCTGTTCTATGGATGTATCATAATTTGATGAAAAATCACAGATTATTGAATAGTTAGGTTATTTAGTTTTTTGTCATAAGCAATGCTTTAATAAAAAATATTTTTCATCCCTTTGCACATTATTGAATTACTTCAGAAAAATAAATTGCTAGAAATGCACTTGCTTCATCAAAAGATAGCACATTTTAAAGGCTTTTAGTTGTTACCTTCAACTTACTCTTTCAAAACATTATATTAATATATGCATACCTATGTACATTTTGCAATATGGATATTATAAGTTTTTGTATTGCTAATTTGATAGATGAAAAGTAGGATTTCATTTCTTTTATTTGTTCAAAAAGTATTTTTGAGACTCTGCTATATGCTTAACACAGACTTCATTTCTAGAAATAGACAAGCTGCTTACTTTTGTGGAGTTTACATTCTAGGGAGTATGTGAGGTGGCAGGCTGGGGAGAAGGAACAAGTTCAGGAAAGAGAAAAAATAAATGCTTAAATAAATTTGAAAAGAAAGGGAGGATTAAGAGGATAATCCAAATGGTGACTTAGGTTAGTGTGGAGAGGGAGAGAAGTGTTTCAAGAAAAGAGGGAAAGCTTCTCTTTTGATTTTAATATCTAAATCAGGCAAAGATAATACAAGAAAGAAAAATTATAGGACAGTCTCACATGGAAACTTCAATGCAGAAACACTAAATAAAATATTGATAAATCAAAGTGAGTTGTTTGTGTTGGTATCTCCTGACCACGTGGGCTTTATTTGAGGAATTCAAAAATGGTTCAATGTTTTTCTTTTTTAAAATCTATCAGTGTAATCTATAACATTGAACAGATTAAAGGAGAAAAACCATATGGTCATCCCAATAGATACATTAAAAGCATTCAATAAAATTGAACAATAATTTTAAGAAAAACCCTTAGCACATTAGGAATAGGAGGACAATTTCTTAATATGATAAAAAGGTATTTACAAAAAATAAGGAAAAAAACATTTTAAGAATAGCAAGCATGCCACTTTAAAGTGTGAAAGAAAAGGTTACCTGTTGTCATGCAAACTTTTCAACATTATACTAGAAGTTCTACCCAATGCAGTAAGAAAAAGAGAAATAAGAGAAATAGAAGATTGACTAGCAAGACAGAACTGTTATTTGCACATGTTACTATTGCCTATGTAGAATTAATAGAAAATGTCTGCAAATATACTAGACTAAAAATTACTTTGTAAAATAGTAACTCCCCTATCAATAATCAATTAATAAAAAGAAAAAGCTTACCAGTAATAATAACAAAACCTATAGAATAACAAGGATTAACGTAACAGGCACTTATAAACAATTTATCTGAAGAAAATTATAAAACTTTTCTGAGAGACATTTAAACAAATAAACTGGTAAGACTAACACAATAAAATTCAAATTTCTTCCACATTAGTCTGTAAATATAATCCTAGGTTTTCAGATGTTTTGTTTTGTTGATTAAAAGAAAAACAGAAGAACAGATACTTATTCAGTGATTACTGTATGTCACACTCTACGGGGGCTGTTGGGATACAGCAAAGAATGAAACAAGCTTTATCAGGAATCACTGAAGATCTTCTAACATTTAATCTGAATGCCATAAAGAACAAAAAACATGCAGGAGGTATGAGGCTAATGTTGACTTGGGAGGTGAAGGGTGTGAGTAGAAGGAGGAGTTATGCAGGCTTTGACATCTATCCATTTAAAAATGTATTATAAGGGGTATTGAGACCACAGTAGACAGATAAAAAAAGAATTAAAAAGATAGAAATAGATCTGGGTATAGAGACAGTTACAGTTTGTTTTAAGTGGCATTTCAAATTAAAATAGAGAAAGGATGAATTGTTCAATAGAGTTGTGAAATTTGGGATAAAATGAGTACACTAATCTCACAATTTAGCATCAGCCCAAATAAAGATCAGATGGATTAAAGATGTTTACATTTTTCTGATTTTACTTTTCCTTATGAAATATTTTGAACATATTAAAAAGTACAGAAAATAATGACATTGGTAACTTTTAATCAAATGACATCGCATTGGTTCTGTTTTCTCTCCCACTTTTTTAAAGAAATAATATATTACTGACAAAGCTAAAGCCAATCTCCATTCCTTCCCCTTGCCTCCCTCTCCAGAGGTAACCATTATCCTGAAATCAGTGTGTTCATAGTGTTCATATGAATGGATATTTTTATATTTTTACTAAATATACATTATTGTTCAATAATATATAGTGTTCTTTAACTTTTTAAAATGTTGTTTGCTTTTATGTGTAAGTCTTTAATCCACCTGGTTTTGTTTTATGTATGACTTGGGGTAGGTATCTAATTTGATTTTTTCCATATGAATTACCTATCCCACAGAAGAACCAATCCTACTCCCACTGATTCTAATAATACATCTTCTGTTTTATTTATTCCAGGTCTGTCCAGGTCTATATATTCTGGGTTGCTATTGTGAACTATTTTTTTTTTCTTTCTCTCTCTTTTTTTTTTTTTTTTTTTTTTGAGACAGATTCTCACTTTTTCACCCAGACTGGAGCACAGTGGTGTGATCTCGTCTCACTTTGACCTCTGCCTTCCAGGCTCAATCAGTTCCCCATCTTGGCCTCCAGAGTAGCTGGGACCACAGGCATGCCCCACCAAGCCCAGCTAGTTTTTGTAAAGCTGTAGTTTCACCATATTGCCCCGGCTGATCACGAACTCTGAGGCTCAAGGGATCTGCCTGCCTTGGCCTTCCAAAGTGCTGGAATCAGCTGGGATGAGTGCACCCTTCCTTCTTTTTTCTTTTGTACAGCCTTGTCTCCCTAAACGGCCCCCAGGCTGGTCTTGAATTCCTAATCTCAGGCGATCCCCCCACCTAGGCCTCCCAAAGTGCTGGGATTATAGGCTTGAACCACAGCATCCCCCTCTCTTTTCTTTCTGTTATACTTTATGTTATCTTTCTATTTATACGAGGCTCTCCTTGTTTTCATTTTTATTGTATATATATATTTTTTAGAAGCCCATCTTTCTGAACTGTTTTATTAATTTAGTTGGTAGGCTGAGGGTTTTTTTCATGTCAATTATTTTATCATTAGTAGTTAATTGTAATTCTAAATCTTTGCCATTATTTATATATAATATCATATTCTTATCTGGTTGTGTTGGCTAATTCTTACAAAATAATGTTAAATAAATGTACCATGTACAGTTTCTAATTTGCTAGGAGTATTTTAAATAAAAGTGGATATTGAACATTATCAAATAACTTGAGGCATTTATAGTGATAGTCATTTGGTTTTTGTTTTTTAGCCTATTATTATAATGATATATTTTATTAAATTTCCCAACATAGACATTTCATATTCTCCATTTAAACTCTACTTCATTATGTATTTGGTTTGCTTATTTTTAAAATCTAATATCCATAGAGGTGGGTGGAGATTTCTATTTTTATTTACTTATTTTTATTTATCCTTCATGCCTGGTACAATGCTTGGCATAGAATAGACACTCAGTAAATGTTTACTGAATGAATGAATAAGTGAGATTGGTTTTCAGGTTTTATTTTGTCTTGTCATTGTCATGTTTTGTAGTAAACTACACTAGTTTGATAAATAAAATTAAAGACTTTCTTTCTCTAAGATCATTGAAAGTATTGAAATATCACTAGAATCTTTTGTTGTATTCATCTTTAAAAGGGAGCAGCTTTTGTTGCAGTTGTTCAAGTCTGCCTTTCCGGTTTTTGTTTCATTTATTTGTATTTATCTTTATTCATCTCTTATTTTTTTCTGTTTCTTTAGGTTCATATTTTCCTTCTTTTTCAGTTTTCTTGAATTCAATGCTTGGTTTATATTTTTCAATTTTTTTAATAAACAGGTTTAAAGCTCCAAGTTTTCTTCTCAGATCAATCCAAAAAAGTCTGTAATTTATTATAGATTTCTTCTTTAATAGAGGTATTAAAGGATACATAGGAGATAAAATTTTAAGTCCTTGTATTTCTAGAAAATTTTTATTTTACTTTTGTATTTGAGAACTGCTTTCCCTAGATATGTGAGTTTAAAATCATTTTTCTCACAACTTTTAAGACATTGTTTCACTTCTTCCAGTGATGTTGATCATATAATTGATGTGTGACCTGTTTCTATCTAGAAGCCTTTAAGATCTCCTTATCTAGTGGTCCAAAATTTTATAGAGATATATCTAGTTGTGAGTTTTTTGAGGTTTTTTTTGTTGTTGTTTTGTTTTGTTTTGTTTTTGTTTTTGTTTTCTTAGTGTAGTATACTTGGCATACAAGGACTTTCAGTCTGAAGTCTTATACCCTTTTTTGTCTCTAAAAAATTATCTTCAATTATATCTATGATTATTTTCTCCTCTATATTTCCCTACATATTCTCATTCTGGGATTCCTTTTAGTTGAACGTCAACCCTTTAGAATCAATCTTCTATAACTGTTAACTTTCTCATATTTTACCCACCTAGTGCTTATATTCCACTTATTGAAGATTTTTCTCAACTTAGATTTCCAAATCACTTATTGAATTTAGCAAGCATATATTCAATTTCCAAGACCTCTTTCGTATTTGATGCTTATTCTTTCTTTAAGATATCCTCCTCTTGTTCATGGATACAGTGTATTAGAAGTTTTTCAAAGTTATTTTTGTATTTTATAAATATTCTCCCTTTTCTCAGTGGTTGATATCCCGCCCCCCATTTGTTGTCTTTCTTTTTCTCTTCATTGTGGCAGATGTGACTCATGTGTCTGATGCCTGTTTACTTTTTAAATAAAGTAATAGGAAAGCTCAGATCTCTCTGTGTGTGAACAGACTAGTGTATTGGTTGGCTTGTCTTGGATAAGGTATGCATAATGTTAGGCTTATATTTTGCAACCACTAACTATGAAAGCTGATGTCTCTGATAGAGAGCATTGCCTCTCATTCTAGCCATCCTTGTTCTCAGCAAAATTGTGTTCAATATTTTGGAGAAGAGACCTCCATTACTTCCTTTCTATTTCTTTTTTCTTTCTTTCTTTTTTTTCAGAGTTTAACTCTGTCACCCAGACTGGAGTGCAGTGTCACCGTCTCGGCTCACTGCAACCTCAGCCTTCAGGGTTCAAGCGATTCTCCTGCCTTAGCCTCTAGAATAACTGGGATTACAGGCATGCACCACCATACCTGGCTAATTTTTGTGCTTTTGGTAGAGACGGGGTTTCACCATGTTGGCCAGACTGGTCTTGAACTCCTGACCTCAAGCAATCCTCCTGCCTTGACCTTTCAAAGTGCTGGCATTGCAGGTGTCAGCCACCATGCTCGGCTGTCTTCTGACTTTCAATTATTTTTTTGTTTTCAGCCTCATAGGTCTCTACTAAAGTTCATTGTATTTTGTGTTTCCAATTTCCCTGCCTTTCTTGGATTCCTACAGCAGGTTGGCCCCTTCCTCACCTTTTGTCCCTTCCTCTACTGCTCTTCTTTATCCCTCACCACTCCTTCTGATTTCATTCTTTCTGAAATTTTTTAATTCCCTTTTCCACAAACAGATAGCCCTTTATTCCTTTTCCTTATTGTTTGCTATCCCTTTAAAAATGTATTTATTTACCAGTATTTTAAGGAGATCTCAAGAGAGAAAAGATAGGAATATGAGCTCAGCCTCATATCTCATATCTCACTCTCATAACAAAGACCCATCTTAAGAGCTTTTGCTGCCTTTATTTTTATTGTTAAAATATGGAGTCTGTAATTGATGTTTCAGTTTCATCTTTAGAGAATGATTTTTAGGCTCTAGGTAATTTTATTTACGTTCTTTATCTTTAGTCAGTTGTTTCTAGTTTTATTACCCTATGATTAGTGGCTGGCCTATAAAATTTTTAATTTTTGGAGTTCAGTGATGTTTTCTTTGTAGTACGGAATATAATCAATTTTGGTAAACATTCTGTGGACATTTGAAGAGAATTACATTCTCTGTTATATACAAGGTTAGGTACATCTGTTATGTTGGTTAATTCTTTAATTTACTTGTGGACGTTTGATTTGTAAATGACTTTTTGAAAGAAGTTATTTTCCCAAAACAATTATTTCCATCTCTTTATGTTCTCCTTGAATTTCAAATAGCTTTTATTTTGTATTTCAGCACTATGTTATTTCTAGTATAAAAGTTCATAAAGTACATATCCTCATTGTGGATCTATACTTTTTAATCACTTTAAAATAATTCGTTTTGCCTATATAATACATTTTGCTCTAATTTCCATCGGTATGCTATTGATGTTTCCACTCTGCCTTTTATTATTTCTACTTTTTTAATTGACAAAGAAAAGTTGTATATATTTATGGTTTTGAAATATGTATACATTGTGAAATGGCTAAATCAAGCTAGTTAGCATATGCATTACCTCCATTTTTACCATTTTGTGTGATGAGAACACTTAATATCTACTTAGCAATCGTCATTGTGTCATAATACACAATATATTTGTATTAACCACAATTGCCATATTATGCAATAGGTCCCTTGGACTTATTTTTCCTGTCCAGCTGAAATTCTGTACCCATTGACCAGCGTCTCCCCCATGCCCTCCTCCCCTCCAGTCTGTGGTAACCACATTCTATTCTCTGCTACTATGAGTTTGACTTTTTTAGATTCCACATGTAAATAAAATCATGCAGTATTTGTCTTTCTGTGCCTAGCTTATTTCACTTAACATAATCCCTCCAAGTTCATCCATGTTTTCACAAGTAACAGGATTTCCTTCATTTTAAGGCTAAGTGGTATTGTCTTATGTGTTCATACACCATGTTTTCTTTACCTGTTCAACTGTTGATGGACACTGAGGTTGATTCCATATCTTGACTATTAGTTGTATAATGCTACAGTGATCACTGGAATGCAGATATATCTTTGAAAGACTTATTTCATTTCCTCTGGATAATACCCACTAGTGGGATCATGTACTAGTTGTTTTTAAGTTTTTTGAGGAACTTCTGTAGTGTTTTCCATAATTACTGTATTAATTCACATTTCTACTTACAGTGTACAAGTGTTCTCATTTCTCTACATCCTTGCCACTACTTATCTTTTTTTTTTTTTTTTTTTTTTTTTTTTTGTAATAGCTATTCTGACAAGTGTGTAGTGATACTTCATTGTGGCTTTAATTTGCTTTTCTTTGATGATTAGTGACGTTGAGCATTTTTCCATATACTTATTCACCATTTGTATGTCTTCTTTTGAGAAATGTCTGTTCAGGTCCTTTGTGCACTTTTTAATCAAGTTATTTGTTTGCCTCTTGTTGAGTTTTTTGTGTTCTGTATATATTTTAGATATTAACTCCTTATCAATTGTATGGTTCACATATATTTTCTTCCATTCTATAGATTGTCTCTTCACTCTATTGATTGTTTCTTTTGCTGTACAGAGTGCTTTTTAGTTTGATATAATTCCATTTATCTATTTTTACTTTTTGTTGTCTGTGCTTTTTGTTTGCATTTGCCTGATATATCTTTAAATATCTTTGTATTTTCCTTTAGTTTTAACCTTTGCCTAGAAATTGCTAAGGTGCAAGTATCATAAGCAATGTAAAATTCCATTTTGTTTCCTAGACAAGGCTAAAAGTAATATATTCCTAGACAAAGAACTGAATGATCTCACTGTTATTGTGAGAAAAAAAACATATTCTCATTTTATGCTATTTTTTACACTTCTTTTTAGAAAACATTTCTCTTTCTTTCTTTATTGTCTCATCTCCTACTGAAATCACCTTTGCAAAAATTATGACAATGAGAGAAATCTGACAGAGCTGACTCCATCATGCTTCCGACCTCACAAAATGCCTTTGCTCATTCCTGGGCATCAGTCAAACTGTGCACTAACTCTGGGAGGAATTTAGTTTACAGTTTAACTTTAAAACAAAGATGATTAACAGTCCCTCCCTGAAGCTAACCCCCACTTTGCTTGGGGATTGAAACTGCATTTGTAAAATTAGCAAATTGGCCACACAGTTAAAACTATGGTTCAAGAGTCATGTAGCTGGAGGTCACAAGATTTGTAACTCCCCACTTGTTTCTGTATATAACATCATTATGGTAAAACTTAAGACTGGTGTTTGAGGTATTTTTCAGACCTTGCATTCTGATGGATGAGCTGGCACCATCCTGACCAGTAACCCCTACCAAGAAACTGACTCAGCAGGTTGTGACGCCCCCACCCTCAGGAATAGAAACAGCACAAGAATACAGCTTCGACCCCGTGTGATTTCATCCCCAACCCAACCCATCAGCATTCGACATTCTCTAGCCTCGTACCCACCAAACTCCTTGAAAAACCCTAGCCACCAAATTCTCCCAGGAGACAGGCTTGACAATTATCCCCTGTCCTGCCACTGGCCTGCCTTGTGATAATTAAACTCTGTCTTTGCTTCAACACGTCTGCTGTTCTCATTATATTGGTATTTTTGGGCAGCAGTGAAGAACCTAGTTGGGCAATAACAATACATGTACTGGAAAGGGAGAATGCTTGGATTTTCCTGTGTCCCTCATTGATATGGGAAGTCCACTTTCATCGTTTGTACTTTTCAATGCCAGATAATACTTCTTTGCTATTTTATTTTTCTCTTCCTTTATTCTGCTATATCCATCAAGTTTTTCTTAATCTTTTTCTATTCTGGTTCTCATTTGGAAGTTTTATATCATATTCTTATTCTACTAGTGCTTCATTTCTCTTTCAGTGTCAAGAGCAAAATTGTCTAATACTTTCCCATGTGTACAATGAAACATTTAACATGATTTTGCTTTCTCCTATTCTTATCCTCACCCCCGACACCACCACACAGACACACCACTATTTTAAAAAAATTATACTCTAAGTTCTGGGGTACATGTGCAGAACGTGCAGTTTTGTTACATAGGTATATGCTTGCCATGGTGGTTTACTGCACCCATCAACCCGTCACCTACATTAGGTATTTCTCCTAATGCTATCCCTCCCCAGCTCCCCACCCCCTGACAGGCCCCGGTCACACATCACTTTTGTTGAAGTAATCTCAACTTTTAACTTTGGATTAATGTTGCTTATTGTTTTATACTATGTAAATTTTGTTATTTGAACTTAGGCATAACCCGAAATTTTACTGATTTTGTTGCTAATACTCCTTCATAGTTAAAACATTTTGCATTTCTTAAAGTCCTAATTTTTTAAGAAGGATGGTAAAATTTCTGGGTCCTTGCATGACTATGAAATACTTAGTGTCTTTGGAAATGAACGATAAAGCTAGGCTGGGTTTAGAATTCTTTTATAAAAACATTTTACAGTTAAAAATTAATTGAGTGTTTTCCTTTTTGTTTTTCTTTTCTTTTCTTTCTTTTTTTTTTTTTTTTGATGGAGTTTCTCTCTTGTTGCTGAGGCTGGAGTGCAATGGCATGATCTTGGCTCACTGCAACCTTCACCTGGGTTCAAGCAATTCTCCTGCCTCAGCCTCCCAAGTAGCTGAGATTACAGATGCGCACCACCACACCTGGCTAATTTTTGTATTTTTAGTAGAGATGGGGTTTCATGACGTTAGCCAGACTAGTCTCCAACTCCCAGCCTCAGGTGATCCACCAGACTTGGCCTCCCAAAGTGTTGGGATTACAGGCGTGAGCCACTGCACCTGGCCTGTTTTCTTACATGTAGTTGTGTGAGAGAAATCTGCTGTTAATCTGATTATTTTTTTGTTTTAGATTATGTGTTTTCTTATGCAACCCATATGATTTTGTTTTCCTTTATTCTTTAAATTCGTTAAATTTATAAGCATCACTAGGTTATTCTAGTTGTCTTTTTTGGCTGCATTTGAATAAGCCCTTTGAGTATGAAAATTTATATTTTTCTTTATTTCAGGAAAATTCCCAGTATTAGTTCTTTGATTATTGCTTCCCCTTCATCCATTATCTTCTCATCTTCTCACATTTTTATTACTGGACTCCTGGATTTGTCTCTCTATTAATCAGGGTTCTCCAGAGAAACAAAATTAGTGAGATGTATATAGAGAGAGGGATTTATTTTAAGGAATTGTCTCAAAGGAGTGTGGGGTGGTCAAGTCTAACCTACAGAGCAGGCCAGCAGGCTGGAAATTTCTGCAGGAGGGGATGTTAAAGTCTTGTATCCCAAAGCAGTCTAGGGAGAATTTCTTCACAGAAGACCTCACTCTTTTCTCTAAAGACCTTCAAGTGATTGGATGAGGCTCATCCACTTTACGAGAGTAATATGCTTTACTCAAAGTCTACTGATTTAACCTTTAATCACATCTAAAAATTACCTTCACAGCAACATCTAGACTGGTGTTTGAGCAAGGAACTGTGTACCATAGCCTAGCTGAATTGACGTATAAAGTTAACCATCACAGCCTGGAAATCACTTTTTTTTGGCCCTTTTTTCTTTATTATCTTAGTATGAGTTCTAGGAGAATTTGTCAAAACAGTCTTCTAAAATCACCTGTTTGCTGCTTACAGCATTTATTGCTTGCTATAAATTTGTTAATTTGTATTTAAAAGTAATATTTTCTGATTTTATATTTTTCATAGTTCAAAGTTTTCTCATATTTTATTGAAAAAATATTTTAATTTGAAATGTTTCTTGCATATTTATATTTTTGTTTTGACTGTTTTTTAAACCTTGGCCAAGCATGGTGACTCATGCCTGTATTCCCAGCACTTTGGGAGTCCAAGACAGGGTGATCACCTGATGCCAGGAGTTTGAGACTAGCCTAGACACCAAAGCAAGACTCTGTCTCCACCAAAAAACAAAAAAACAAAAAGTTAGCCAAATGTGATGGTGCATGCCTGTAGTCCTAGCCACTTGGGAGGCTGAGGCAAGAGAATAGCCTGAGCCTGGGAGTTGGAGGCTGCAGTAAGCTATGATCATGCCACTGCACTCCAGCCTAAGTGACAGAGTGAGACCCTATCTAAAATAAATAAATAAAAATAGAATTTTATTTAGAAAAATGTCAAAGCTGTACAATATTTTTATGCATACTGTAATTAATATTATTCCACTTTTCACTTAATCAATTACCATTTGTCATAATTGGTTTCTCTCTCACCATACACATATATCACTTATTTTGCTAAACTATTTAAGAGTAAATTGCCGACCTTATAAACTTTTACTTAAATACTTAAGCATATATCTCTGAACAAGGCCATTCATTTACATTATTTAAAATAGTTGTGAAATTCAGAAAATTTAACATTGATACAATATTGATAATAGTCTATGTTTAAATTTTTCCAGTTATTTCAGTAATGTCTTTTTATAACAATTTTTTCTCCAATCTGGGTTCCGGTTGAGAGTTATACATTGCCTTTAGTTATCATGTAAGAGATTTTTTGAAGTAATTTGCTCTTTCTTGACATAAATCTGTTTCACAAATATTTGATATGACTCCTTAGAATGTGCCTCTTCTTTTTATATGTATGATGACTTTTCTTTATTACCTTTAAAGAGTAGTTCTGCATGTTTAGTATCAAGATTTCAGAATTTGGGGTAAAAATTCTATTGGTTCTTATTTTTAAAAATTAAATGCAAAGGAGAAGAGAAAGTTTGTATTTTCTCTCATTTTGGTATACTCAGTTGTGGTACTTTTGGCTCTGTGGCTTCGGAGAACAATTGTGTCTCCCTTTCTTCAACATCACTCTTAAGGGGCAATTTTCAGTTGTCCACAGTATTTATAAAGTGTTATGTTAAGTCCAGTTGAGAATACAAAGTGTGTGATCTGGTTCAATGAATAATAATTATTAAGGTAAGGCAAGTAAAGAGCATTCATGAGACATGGTAAGAATTTATGGAAAGTTCAAAGCCTTGAGTCTAAAAATATGAATAATATTTGGGTGATAGGGGAAACATTCTGATAAGAGTTTAGGATAAATATAGATCATTAAAATTTGGTCTTAGTGTAACACTAGGAAGCATATTGTAGAATTCACTCCTTTATTTAAATTTTACCAGAGAAAACACAAAGTTAAATATGTAGCTAATATACATTATGCATATAATACAAACAAATATAAATATATGTATAAATTGTTCAGTTCATCTAAGCTGTCAAATATTTCCTAAAGTTGTTTTTAATATTCTGTAACTTATTTTTTAGAGACAGGGTCTCACTCTGTTGCCCAAGCTAGTCTGTTGAACTCTTGGCCTCTAGCAATGTAGTTTTTCGTCTCTACTTTACCTGTAATTACTTAAGCAATGCAGTTTTTTGTGTCTACTTTATCAGTATTATGTACTGTTTTTCATTCATAATGCCTTATATTTGTGTCTGTTTCATTTTCTTCATCAGTCCTGCTAGAGATTGGTCTATATTATCATTATTGTCCTCTTTCTTCTTTCTTACATTTACTCTTATTTCTTTTCTCACTTATTTGATTGGGACATAATTGATTAGCTTTTGATCTTTGTTTTTCTAATTTAATAAATGCATTGAGGAAATGCTTTTTATTGTTTTAACTAATTGAACAGTTTTAATATCAGGTTAATTAAGACATAATTTGCATAAAGTCAAATCACCTTCTTAGTGTATAGTTCTGAGTTTTGGCATGTGTACACATTCATTTAACCACCACCATAGTCAAGACACAGAACCTCCGTCACCCACGAACATTTTCTTGGGTCCCTTTGTAGTAAATCCCTCTCCCAGCTTCAGCCCTTGGCAATCAATGGTTTGTTTTCTGTCCCTGTAGTTTTACTTTTTCCAGAATGTCATCTAAACATAATTACACCATATGTAGCCTTTGATTCTATCTTCTTTCACTTAATATAATATATTTGAGGTTCATCCGTATTGTTATTATGATATTGTGATCAGAGGGCTGGTTTATATGATTCTGATTCTTTGGCACTTATTTGGGCTTATTTTGAGGTTTAGTGTGTTATCTGTTTTCATGAATGGTCTGTGTGTGTGTTTGAAAGGGATTCTCTCTTTTTTAGTACAGAGTTGTATATATAGCTGATAGAGATGCTTGTTGATTGTGTTGTTCAAATCTATTTTTACTAACTTTTATCCTTATAATCCATCAGGTTTTCATAGGGTTGTGTATGTGTATGTGAAAATCTCTCACTGTGTCTGTGGATTTTTCCATTTCTTTGGGTAATTTGTATGTTTTTAAGTATATTAAGGCCATCATTTTAAAATCTTCATACATTTTTTAATGCCACTTTTTTCTCATTTAATGTTTATTTGCCCTAAATTCTATTTTTTAAATTTATTTGTTTTAGTCAGGGTTCTCCAGAGACAGAACCAGTAGGATATATCTAGAGGTATGTGAAAGGGATTTATTAGGGGAATTGGCTCACTTGATTATGGAGGCAGACAAGTCCCATGATAGACTGCAAGCTAGAGAACCAGGAAAGCCGATTGACTCGCTCAGTCCAAGTATGAAGGCCTCAGAACCAAAGAAGCTGATAGTGTAATTCTCAGTCTAAGACTGAAGGCCTGAGAGCCCAGTAGGCCACTGGTATCAGTCCTGGAGTTCAAAGGTTGGAGAACCTGGAGTTCTGAAGTCCAAAGTCAGGAGAAGAGTATCATGACTCCAGGAGAGAAGTGGTGAAAAATTGCCCTTCCTGCACTTTTTTGTTCCATACGGTTCCCCAAGTGATTGGATGGTGCCTACCCACATTGAGGGTGGATATTTTCCACCCACTCCACCAACTCACATGCCAGTCTCCGCTGGGAACACCATCACAGACACACTGGGGCAGCCTAGTCATCCTAATCAAAAGTGAAGCCATCAAGTTGTCGTAGCTCACACCTGTAATCCCAACATTGGAAGGCAAGGTGGGAGGATCACTTGAGGCCAGAAGTTCAAAACCAACCTGGGCAACATAGTGAGATCCCATTTCTAAAAAATGGGAAAAGTTATCTGGGTGTGGTGGCACGAGCCTACAGTCCTAGCTACTAGGGAGGTCGAGTCAGGAGGATCGTTTAAGCACAGCAGTTCGAGGGTGCAGTGAGCTATGGTTGTACAACTGCACTACAGCCTGGGCAACAAGCAAGACCCTGTCTGTAACAAATAAAAATAAAACAAAATAAAGCAAAGCCATCTGAATTTCTCTTTCAGCAGAAAAAGGTCAGGCACAGTGCCTACTGAAACATTGAGAGTAATTAATCGTTTACCAGCTGTCTGAGTATCCCTTCATCCAGTCAAGATGACACCCACAATCCATTATCACAGTATTGCTTTGCTACTTTTCTTTTAGCTAGTATTTACTTGGAATATGATTTCCCTTCTTCTTTATTTTCATTTAGCTCTAGATGTATCTCATGTGAGCATCATAAAGCTGGATTTATTTTTCTAATTCCATTCTGATAGTATTTTTCCTTTAAGAAGTTAATTTAATTTATTATAGTTACACATTTGGACTCTTTCTTTTTTAAGAAGTGAGATGTCTCTGTGTTGGACAGGTAGAGTGCAGTGGCTATTCACAGGTGCAGTCATAGTGTACTGCAGCCTCAAACTTCATAGGCTCAAGTAATCCTCCTGCCTCAACCTCCCCAGTAGCGGGGACTAGAGGCACATACCACCACACTTGGCTTTGGGCTCATTTTAACCATTTTATTGTGGTTTTGTTTAGTTAATTTTTCTTCACTTTTTTCCTTCTTTCATGACATCTGTTGAACTGATATTTCTCTTGGTTGCTTCTGCTTTTTTCTTTTTTCTCGTTTCCTGGTTTGGAAACTACAGATTTGTATTTCTATTCTTTTAAAAACTAACTGCAAAAAAAAAAAAAAAAAAGAAACAAAAAAAATTAACCACCAATTTTAATATACATGTGGACTATATTATATTTCTCAGAGTCTAAAATCATTTACTGTATCCTTTAGTTAAACAATCCTTGCACATTTTATCTGCTGTCTTTCTTTACAGGTTTTCTAGAACTTAATTCACCTTTGTATTTTGTGGACGTTATTTTAAAAGGGACAGTAGTTTGATTTCACAGTTACTTCTTATGTCCCTTGCCTTCCCTCAATGTTCAGTTTTCTTTTTCTCTGCTTTTTGTTTCATTTTTCTTGAGGTGAGTATCTCACTCTGTCACCCAGGCTGAAGTGCAGTGGCACGATCACAGCTCACTGCAGCCTTGATCACCCATCCTTCCACCTCAGCCTCCCGAGTAGCTGGGACCTCAGGTGCGCACTTCCCGCCCAGCTTGTTTCTGTATTTTTGGTAGAGAGGGGTTTTGCCATGTTGCCCAGGCTGGCCTCAAACTCCTGCACTCAAGTAATCCACTCATCTCAGCCTCCCAAAGTGCTGGGTTTACAAGCATGAGCCACCACGCCTGGCCTAAAATTGTTTTCTTGCTGTGAAAAGTAGTTATTTCGGCAAGCACATGTAGCAGGTAAACTACTTTTTGTAGTTCTGAAAATATCTTTATTTTGGCCTCTCTAATTAATGGTAATTTAGCTAATTTTAAGTGTTTAGGTTACAGTTATTTTTACCTCAGCAATTTGAAGATCAGACTTTAATATCTTTCAGTATCTTTTGAGAGAAAAGAAATCTCCCATTTAACTGTTGTTACCTTACAGATCATCTTTTTCTCTCTGATAGCATTAAGACTTCTTATTAACCTTGATTTTGTACTTGCTCTGTGGTGGATTGAGGTGTGGATATATTTTTATGGATTTTATCTTCTCTGGATTTGATGATAATGATGCTTTTAATCTAAGGTATTCTACTGACCTTTAGTACTAGGGATATCTTAGACATTATCTGTGCAAACATTCTTATCTGCCATGGCTTCTATATTCTATTTCTAAAATTTGTTCTGTGTTAAGGCTTGTATCCTCCATGACTTTTAACGCTGTTTCAGTTTTCATCTCTCTGTATCTCTGTATCACATTCTCAGTGAATTGCTCAATCCTGTTTTCCAGTTTACTGGGTGCCTTTTCTACTATATCCTTTTCTAATATATCCTCTCTACTAGGATTTTTCTTTTTCAAATAATTAATTTCAATTTCCAAGAATTTTTGTCATTTTCTTCTGTACATCAATTCTTATATTTTCTTTTGATTTTGTTTTCAAAATTTCTTATTCTTTTTTAAGATATTTCTTCCTTGACTTCTGTATGAATCGTCAACTCTTATTTTTATGTTTTATTTTGATTGCTCTGTAAATATATTTCCTCTTGCATTTTTTAAAAAAATTCATGCTCTTTCAATTGTGTTTGTTGACTTTCTTAGCTTTAGTTTTCCTCAAGTGCTTTGGAAATCATTTTGCAGGTTCATCCTGACAGTGACTTTTTTTTCTCTCTATCTCTATCTCCTTCTGTTTATCCCAATCACTGAGTCAGTGGGTGGGATTGGCTTAAGTTTTAGGAGCTAGGATTTGTCTGCCTCCTCTGTCTTCCTGGTTTTATATAATGGTTTATCTCCAAAAGCTTTTTTCAGCTTCTTTTCACAGTTTGGGGAATCACATCTTAGTGCCATTTTTATGCACTGAGACTTGCTCAAGTCTTTTGCCAGGTGGTTCTTTTTAATCTCCACTAACATGCAATATTAACCCTTGGTGCATCTAACTGCTACTAGACCTGGAGCTTAACTATTCTATAATGTCAGCCTTGCATACTACTTTGTGTGCGGTTACACAGTGACTTTTACTTTTAGTACGGCAGTATCTTGATTTTTTCTTTGCTATATCTCTTATACTTTATTCTTTTATACTTTGTCAATAATATATCTTATACTTTATCTGTAATTGCTGAGTACTGTTTTAAATAGAGAAGTCTCTAAAGTGTCTATTGCCAGTACCATCTTGACCAGAAATCCTGTCAAAACAGTTTGCACATACGTATTTGGAAATTAGGATATGACCTAATTTCTTTGGCATATATGTGATTCATTCTATTTATTTGTTTAATGCATAGATATGCTACAGCAAAACAAGAATAAGAATACGAATTCATGTTCTCAGGGCATGACTTCCAGACTCAAATTGGGTGGATTCAAATTCTGTTATTGATACTTGCTTCCTGCATGACTCATCTTTTCAATACCTTTGTTTCCTCATCTGTATTTATGACATATCTACTTCATAGACATCTTGAAAGGATTAAATAAAATCTCAAAAACTCATGTTGTTCAAGGTTAAAAAATATGTATATATATAATGTGTGAGTATATATGTATAATTAGCATAGCAGTGTGAACCCTCAATGAATGTTAGCCATTATTTGTACAGTGGAGTTGCATGATATACATGTTTAATGTATAAATTCATTTATAGCCATTCTCTTTTGTAAAATACATGTAGCATAATATATTTTAGACATATATATTACTATATATGATATATTAAATTGTACTTTAAAATGAAATATTATCAAGGTTGTTAAACTTCCCCTACACTGTATTTCTGTACTTTCTGGGTCATTTAAATGATCCTCAAAAGTAACTTTGACTACTGGATATTTTTTCCATATAGACTGACTTTTAAGACTTAAACCACCGCTGCCCCCCCCATCAGATGCAATTATTAGTTGTCTCTATACTAGTCAGTGTATTTTTATGTCAGGCATTGGCAATTATATAAAGCTGTACAGTACTGAAAAATCATTTGGGCTCAAAATCAGAAGATATAGGTTCAAGTCCGGCCTCTTCCACTATCCAGTCACCTCACCTTTCTGGATGTCAGTTTCTTCACTTATAAAACAGAGATGATAACACCCACACATCAGAGTGTGTGTAAAGATTAAATGCAATAAGGTGTGAGAATGCAATCCATAGACTGTGAATCACTAGATAGTAGCTATGATTGCATGTCTTTGTTACAGCAGCTTCCTTCCATATTTACATAGTCCTATGGAAAGGAGGTAACCCTGAGCCTGGAAAGTTATTGGATCTCCAATCCATCGTGGACTTTTTGCAGTAAGGAAAAACTCTCAGTGAGAGTTTTATGAATAATGATTCTTTGGGGATGGGAGTGAAGTAGATATACATTATCTGGTATTTGTATTTGACAGCTTTAACTGCTAAGACCAAAGTATTAGAATCCTTTGCTCTTTCAGCCACAGCATACAATATTTAGCTTTTAGCAATTGGAAGCAGAAATAGGAAACCTAATTTTAGTCCTGAGGTAAGTAGAGCAGGCATTTCCTTTCCTATTCAGATAAAATTATTACATACCTGTAGTGGAATATGCCGAACAAATCTAAGAACTAAGCCATTTATCCTTCACTGATGGCCCTATTTTAAGTCACAAGAAATGTGCTCTCCACCAAAGTCCCTAATACAGTTTTCTCCTCCTCCTTCACACGCAAATATAACCAAAAGTACTCTAAATGGATCATATCTATGCTTCCTAGAGCAGTGCAAAGGTTAAAGTAAAATTTCTGCTTCTGGGAGCCCAGAAAAATGTTAGCACACGAACATAGCCACACTCAGCTGCTTTATAAACCCTTTCTTTCTTAACTCTCTTCCTAACCTGCCACATTTGATTCAAAAATCAAAACAATATTAGAAGGTATATACTGTGTATCCTGCTTTTACCCCGTTCGGCCCCCACTACCACCCACTTCTGGTCACTGTTATCGCTAGTTTCTTTTGTACTCTTCTGGTGTTTGTTTATATAAACACAAATATAACAATATAGATACAGATGTATTTTCCCTCTTCTTACACAAATGGTAGCATACTCTATATACTATTTTGTCCTTGCATTTTTTACTGAATAATTTATATTGGAGTTTCGGGGATTAAATCTCCACACATGGAGAGCTTCTTCATTTCTCTTTAGAGTTGCATCTTATTACATTAGAAATATATGCCATTGCTTATTTAACCAGCCCCTCATAAAGGAACACTTTTTTTTT
>NW_012101337.1:80422-89202 GCF_000951045.1 Mandrillus leucophaeus
GAAGTCTCTAAAGTGTCTATTGCCAGTACCATCTTGACCAGAAATCCTGTCAAAACAGTTTGCACATACGTATTTGGAAATTAGGATATGACCTAATTTCTTTGGCATATATGTGATTCATTCTATTTATTTGTTTAATGCATAGATATGCTACAGCAAAACAAGAATAAGAATACGAATTCATGTTCTCAGGGCATGACTTCCAGACTCAAATTGGGTGGATTCAAATTCTGTTATTGATACTTGCTTCCTGCATGACTCATCTTTTCAATACCTTTGTTTCCTCATCTGTATTTATGACATATCTACTTCATAGACATCTTGAAAGGATTAAATAAAATCTCAAAAACTCATGTTGTTCAAGGTTAAAAAATATGTATATATATAATGTGTGAGTATATATGTATAATTAGCATAGCAGTGTGAACCCTCAATGAATGTTAGCCATTATTTGTACAGTGGAGTTGCATGATATACATGTTTAATGTATAAATTCATTTATAGCCATTCTCTTTTGTAAAATACATGTAGCATAATATATTTTAGACATATATATTACTATATATGATATATTAAATTGTACTTTAAAATGAAATATTATCAAGGTTGTTAAACTTCCCCTACACTGTATTTCTGTACTTTCTGGGTCATTTAAATGATCCTCAAAAGTAACTTTGACTACTGGATATTTTTTCCATATAGACTGACTTTTAAGACTTAAACCACCGCTGCCCCCCCCATCAGATGCAATTATTAGTTGTCTCTATACTAGTCAGTGTATTTTTATGTCAGGCATTGGCAATTATATAAAGCTGTACAGTACTGAAAAATCATTTGGGCTCAAAATCAGAAGATATAGGTTCAAGTCCGGCCTCTTCCACTATCCAGTCACCTCACCTTTCTGGATGTCAGTTTCTTCACTTATAAAACAGAGATGATAACACCCACACATCAGAGTGTGTGTAAAGATTAAATGCAATAAGGTGTGAGAATGCAATCCATAGACTGTGAATCACTAGATAGTAGCTATGATTGCATGTCTTTGTTACAGCAGCTTCCTTCCATATTTACATAGTCCTATGGAAAGGAGGTAACCCTGAGCCTGGAAAGTTATTGGATCTCCAATCCATCGTGGACTTTTTGCAGTAAGGAAAAACTCTCAGTGAGAGTTTTATGAATAATGATTCTTTGGGGATGGGAGTGAAGTAGATATACATTATCTGGTATTTGTATTTGACAGCTTTAACTGCTAAGACCAAAGTATTAGAATCCTTTGCTCTTTCAGCCACAGCATACAATATTTAGCTTTTAGCAATTGGAAGCAGAAATAGGAAACCTAATTTTAGTCCTGAGGTAAGTAGAGCAGGCATTTCCTTTCCTATTCAGATAAAATTATTACATACCTGTAGTGGAATATGCCGAACAAATCTAAGAACTAAGCCATTTATCCTTCACTGATGGCCCTATTTTAAGTCACAAGAAATGTGCTCTCCACCAAAGTCCCTAATACAGTTTTCTCCTCCTCCTTCACACGCAAATATAACCAAAAGTACTCTAAATGGATCATATCTATGCTTCCTAGAGCAGTGCAAAGGTTAAAGTAAAATTTCTGCTTCTGGGAGCCCAGAAAAATGTTAGCACACGAACATAGCCACACTCAGCTGCTTTATAAACCCTTTCTTTCTTAACTCTCTTCCTAACCTGCCACATTTGATTCAAAAATCAAAACAATATTAGAAGGTATATACTGTGTATCCTGCTTTTACCCCGTTCGGCCCCCACTACCACCCACTTCTGGTCACTGTTATCGCTAGTTTCTTTTGTACTCTTCTGGTGTTTGTTTATATAAACACAAATATAACAATATAGATACAGATGTATTTTCCCTCTTCTTACACAAATGGTAGCATACTCTATATACTATTTTGTCCTTGCATTTTTTACTGAATAATTTATATTGGAGTTTCGGGGATTAAATCTCCACACATGGAGAGCTTCTTCATTTCTCTTTAGAGTTGCATCTTATTACATTAGAAATATATGCCATTGCTTATTTAACCAGCCCCTCATAAAGGAACACTTTTTTTTTTCAATCTTTTGCTGATGTAAAACCAGCACAGTAAATAACCTTAAATATTGTCATTTTGTATATACACAGGATATCCCTAAGGTACATTTCCAAAGGTATGATTACTGAGTCAAAGAGTAAATACGTTTTTTAAGAATTTTCCATTATTTCAATCACCTCAAAACAACAGATAATAAGGGCATCAGGGAAGGAACCTGGTGGCCGTGTTGTGCAGGCAGACTTGCCTTTGATCTGGGTTTCATCCTTGACTTGGTCATGGCTTTGGGCAAGTTACCTCCCATTTCATGGAGCCTTGGTATCACCCTCTATCGAAAGTGGGGGCTGGTCCCTGTCTCAATGGAGTAATTATAAAATTAGAGGAGATAATGGCTGGATCTTGTCTGTACTGCCACCTTTAAGATGCTGGGATTATTAACCAAAAAATGGCTACAAACCTGATGCCAGGCTCACTTGCTTTTTTTTCTTTCTTTTTTGTTTTTAAATTATCAGATTGTAAAATGACTTTTTCTTTCCTTTGATGTACTATTCTATCAATTTTAATATATACATAGATTTGTGTAACTACTCAGAATCAGAATACAAAATAGTAAATGTATTTTTAATTTGGATAGATACAGGCTAGTTGCTCTCCATAAAGGTTGTCTACCCACACTGCACTCTCCCCAACAATATATGAGTGACTTTTTCCTCACAGCCTTGGCAAATGATAGAGTTGGTTATTTGTTTGCTGTCTGTTATTATAGCCTTCCCCATGCAGAAACATAGCAGCAGACTAGGGCCACAGCAGCTGTCTGGTCCTTCTTCCCTTGATTAAAGTTCCTTAAGCCACAAATCTGAAGCTTAAAAAGAAAAATAAATACTAAACAGAGGCCTCATATTTTAATCACATTTCAGAGCAGCTACTTTCCCCATCTGCTCTTCAAACAGCTTAGTTTACAGCCCTCTGTTATTCTGAATAACTGAAGGATAACTGAAAGAGAGTAGAAAAAGTCATCTCAATGACAGTTGTATACCTTTGACATGGTAACTGTTCTTGTTCACAAGTTCCAGTGCACATACAACCTCTTTTTTCTCATCTGCCTCCTACCTAATGTCAACACATTAGAAATAAAAGCTGATTAAGATCTTATCGTGTTGAATTTTATAAACATACTAAAAGAAAGAATGATATTAATAGAATTGACATGAGAAAATTGGACTAAACTGTTTGAAACATCTACTTTCTTTGTTGTAGATGTAAATTTACCAAATTTAACCAAAATATTAGATTTACAAATCTCTGGCTTATGGGCCAGATTCAGCCAACAGGCTTGTATCGCTGGCCTCACATAATCTTTCAAAATTAGGAAATATTACATTAAAATCCAGATTTTCCTGAATAATGAGAATATCTGAGAATAATATGCCCATATTATCACATCACCACTGTTAGTTGGGGCATACACTCTAATTCACCACATTTTTTTTTTTTTAAATAGAGACAAGCTGTCACCATGTTGCGTAGGCTGGTCTGGAACTCCTGAGCTCAAGCCATCCGCCCACCTCGGCCTTTCAAAGTGCTGGGATTACAGGTGTGAGCCACTATGCCTGGCTTCTAATTCATTACGTTTTTATACGTGATCACTTTATTCATTTTTTTCTACTTATTCTTCAGAATACTGTATAATTTAATAAAAGTTTTAAAAAGTTTTAACAGCAGCAAGCACTTCTTTTTGTTATTAGTATTTTCAGATGTCCATATAATTTAGCAATAATATTTCAGTTGAAAGAATTTACAGTTATTATGACTAAAGTGTTTGTTCTTACAGACATGAAATCTGCCATTTGATTTAGTAGTTGGATTATTTAATATAAAGCTTTTTTTCCCTTTTAATACGTGAACATATTTTCTTACCATTTTGGGAAACTGATTTTTATTACTTTCTGAATGATTCTTGCTTTTTATCATCTGATATATTGATTATTTCATAATCATGTATGTTATTTGACTTTTAATATATATCTTTTAAAAACTTTAGTTGCTGAGAAATGTTGGGCCAAGGTTCATCAGAGTTATGATCATATTTCTTCTGCATTTTGATCCCCGAGCTGACAAGCAGACTTACCATATAACTTCTCATTGATTTTAATTTTCCAGACTTTGCAGATCCCTGTTTATTTAGGTGAGCTGTAATCACTTTCTTACCCTACTCCCTACACTCTCTGCATTGAAATCTATCATTTTATAAACAAAGATTGCAGATGATGGACATTGCTTTCTTTGTTAACACTGTACCAGAATATGAATGCTTTGTTTATTAGCACAATTAATTAAGGTTTGCCTCTGTTTTAAAAAAGGAATTAATTTAATCTGGTTGTACTCATTTTTAAGAAGCAAAATTATTTTTATGACTTGTTCTTTGTTATTATTATTGTTGTTATCTAAGAATAATTGCTGCCAGAACAAGGAATCTAAATGAAATAGGAACCAAAGACTTATAGTAAAGGAACCAAAGATTTATGGTAAATAGTAGTGATACGTTTAGTGGGACTTAATTATGAAAAATATTTAACAGAAGGCTATTTAAATGCAAGTTATAATTTTAACTGTGGGAATAATGAAGAGCAACAAAGGATAAATGACACTTTAATTTTCATTTTTGTAATTTCTAACAAAGTTGATGGTAATGCAATATGACATCTTGCCCTTATTGTTTACCTTTCTATTATGGTTTTTAAAGAGGTTCTTGTTTTTTGCAAAAATATTCAGAGGGTTTTTTAGTTTTCCTAAAGGTGTCTCCAGTCACTAATGTTTATATTATTCTCCTTTCAAACACCCATCGAATCATGATCCTTGCTTATTTTCTTTATTTCACTATTCAACTGCTCTTACTGGCTTTGTGATGTGAGTAGTGTTCAAATATAATTTTCATTAACTCCATGAAATCCCACATCTTTCCCAATATTGACTTTGAGTAAATTTGCATATTTTTATAGGCATAGATAGCATCCCAAAAGAACAGACATGTTTACACCATCCAATGACTAGAGAAAGACTGACCAACAAAACTTTTGTCATGAAGAGTAAGAACAGGCTCTTTAGTGTTGAGTAGGGAAGGATATTTGAGAAGGGCCCAATTAGTGAGTGATGCATGTATCGGTCAGTTTTTTATGTTGTTAGAACTTTTGATTGGGTAAAGAATATTCAGGTAATGGGACCTCTCTCCTGTTTTGCCTTCAGTCTTCCGAATATGGGAATTGTCTTAGTCCATTTTGTGTTGCTATAACAGAATACCACAGATTGCATAATTTATAAAGAAAAATTTATTTCTCATGGTCCTGCAGACTGGGAAGTCCAAGGTCAAGGGGCCTACGTCTGTTGAGGACCCACTTGCCATATCATCCCAATGGCCAAAAGCAGAAGAGCAATAGAGCATGTGTATAAGATAGAACAAGAGAGGGTCAAACTCACTTTTATAACAAACTCACTCTCACAATAATGAACCCAGTCCTATGATAACCACATTAATTCATTTATGAGGGCAGAGCCCTCATAACCGAATCACCTCTTGAAACTCCCACTTCTCAACGTTGTTGCATTGGGGATTATGTTTGCAACGCATGAACTCTGGAGGACACATTCAATCTATAGCACAAACGGTGAATTTCTGGATAGCAAGATTCTGAAGCTTTTCAAGTTTATTATAAATGCTTTCTCATCTCAAATAACTCATCAACTATGGCATTTTTTACGTACCATAAAAGTGTGTGTTATGTTGGTGTGTGCATGTGTATAAACTTCAGACCTTTAAAAAAGTGATTTCTTCACAGTAATAAGATGGAAATTCATTCATAGCATTGACTAAAGTGGGCTGCCAGTGTTGATAGTAACATTTATTTAGCATGAATAATATTCTACTATCCAAGAAGGATATTTTGCTATGTCATAGATATGAAACAAAAGAACCTAGCGCCAATTGATTCACCATTATATTATAATAGATGCTCCAAAAAAAAATATATACCAAGGGAAAAAAGCCCCGATAATTGGACTAGGTGAACCATAGGTGCAAGTAACTACTCAAAGCAGGGGTTTGTTTAGTGTAATCTATTACAAGGTACTTTGTTAGAAGTAGGTCTTGAAGTAGAAACAATAAAAAGGAAAAAAAAAACAGTAATCTAAAAATGAAATGATTAAATGTTATAAACACTAAACAGAATTTTTTAAAGGCTGATGCTTATGGTTCAAAGACTTTTGAATAATTAAAGACCAAGACTTTTCTATGTTTTCTATATGTTTAGTAAGTTCTGTAATTAATAAATCTTATCCTAATCTGAAATGATCTCTCGCATCTGAATTTCCAGAGGCTTCATTTTTCTGTATTATATCTTTGACAAATAATTTTGTGCAGACCCTGAACAACTCTTCTGCTGTTTTCTGAAACTATTTGTTTAAATCTCATATGGTTATTGAACTACTTTTGTGCTAACAACTTTCCAAACAAACTATAAGCTTCCTATAATCCTTCATATTTCCTAAAATTCATTACAGTGCCTTGCTAATAGCAGAAATGGCCAAAATAGTTTTTTGATTTGAATCAAGCTGATACAAACTCATTCTTTTACACAATAAGAAAAATTAACTTTACTCTTGTTTAATGTATAGTACATTTATCTCATAAAGCTATGCAAAGTCTTTATAGAAATATTAACAATTTCTGCTTTTATGAAACTTATAATTTCTTCTTTCAATATAGGTTATGAGTGGAATTTCAGATTCATGTTCTAGAGATTTGCTAAGACAATAGTGCTGTGAGGGTAACATGACATGTTTGTGGAAATGTCCAGAAACAGGTATTTTCTTACACTGTGGGTAGGTATAAATTAGTACAACTCTTGGTAAACAACTGATCTATGTATGTATACCATACCTAAAGATGTTATTATCCTTTCACCCAGTGTCTAAAAATCTGTTTTAAGGAAGCATAGAAAAAGCAGTATCCACAGGAAACTTTACAACAGTATTTTTAACTAAATTTGGAAACAACCTAAATGATAAACAATAGTGAATGGTAATGAAAAAATTATGATGCAATAATGTCTTGTTATTTTACATAATTTTTTCAAATAATTTGCTTAAATGTGGACTTTCTTTTTAAAAATGTACGAAATTTAGTATTATCACTACTTTGCAAAAAATGAAAGCAGAAAAAAAGTCTGAGAAAGATATGCAAAAATATCAACAGTTTAATAGTTATTTGGTTTTAAATAATAGGTCTGTTTTCATTCTTACACTTATTTGTATTCTTTAATAATCCTATAAAAATCGTGTATTACCTTTTTTTTTTTTTTTTTTGAGATAGAGTCTCACTGTGTCATCCAGGCTGGAGTGCAGTAGCACAATCTCAGCTCACTGCAACCTCTACCTCCTGAGCTCAAGCAATTATCCTGCCTCAGCTTCCCAAGTAGCTGGGATTACAGGTGCCCACCACCACATCCAGCTAATTTTTTTGTATTTTTAGTAGAGACGGTGTTTCGCCATGTTGGCCAAGCTGATCTTGAACACCTGACCTCAGGTGACACACCTGCCTCAGCCTGCCAAAGTCCTGGGATTATAGGCATGAGTCACTGCACCCAGCCAAAAATCATGTATTACTTTTTAAATGAATGGAAAACTTAGCTGCTTTTTTTAAATCTAAGAAACAATAATCATTAAATCAAACTTAAATCATTCTCTTGGGAAAGATATATTTCTTTTTTTTAGTTTTTTAGTTTTATGTGTATATATATACACACACACACACACACAAACACACACATTTAAGTCCTAGGGTACATATGCACAATGTGCAGGTTTGTTACATATATACACATGTGCCATGTTGGTGTGCTGCACCCATTAACTCATCATTTACATTAGGTATATCTCCTAATGCTATCACTCCCCACTCTGCTCACCCCACGACAGGCCCCGGTGTGTGATGTTCCCCTTGCTGTGTCCAAGTGTTCTCATTGTTCAATTCCCATTGATGAGTGAGAACATGCGGTGTTCGGTTTTTTGTCCTTGCGATAATTTGCTGACAATGATGGTTTCCAGCTTCATCCATGTCCCTACAAAGGACATGAACTCATCCTTTTTTATGACTGCATAGTATTCCATGATGTATATGTGTTGCATTTTCGTAATCCAGTCTATCATTGATAGACATTTGGGTTGGTCCCAAGTCTTTGCTATTGTGAATAGTGCCGCAATAAACATACGTATGCATGTGTCTTTATAGCAGCATGATTTAGAATCCTTTGGGTATATACCCAGTAATGGGATCACTGGGTCAAATGGCATTTTTAGTTCTAGATCCTTGAGGAATCACCACACTGTCTTACACAATGGTTGAACTAGTTTACAGTCCCACCAACAGTGTAAAAGTGTTCCTATTTCTCCACATCCTCTCCAGCACCTGTTTTTTGCTGACTTTTTAATGATCGCCATTCTAACTGTGTGGGATGGTATCTCATTGTGGTTTTGATTTGCATTTCTCTGATGGCCAGAGATGATGAGCATTTTTTCATGTGTCTGTTGGCTGAATAAATGTCTTCTTTCGAGAAGTGTCTGTTCATATCCTTTGCCCACTTTTTGATGGGGTTGTTTGCTTTTTTCTTGTAAATTTGTCTGAGTTCTTTGTAGATTCTGGATATTAGCCCTTTGTCAGAT